>NW_008598027.1:2548-63841 GCF_000691845.1 Merops nubicus
AAAGAGTGCAGGTCAGGTACATATTCAGAATACCTCAGAAACTACAGGAATTAATCACTATCATGAATAGCATTTTGTGCATACATTGTTGGAGCCTAGTCTTATGAAATCATCCACAGGCAGGAAGTGGTTTATGCTCCTGGCTAATGGGAACGTAATAGGAGGTGTTACATCCCCCTTAAATTATGTTCTGTCTCAGAATATAATCTATACGCATTTCCAATTCCGTGGACAAAGAAGATTTAGCAGCCTCATTCCCTCATAATATTTATGTCTACGAGAACATCCTGGATGTTCTGTTTGATTAATTTCCTAGCATCCCACTGATTTCAAAAACACACTAATAGAAAGCAGCAAGAAGTGTACACACAAGTACATTGTAATTAAAGTTTATTTACTAAGAGTGAAGAAAAGCAAACAATTTCAGACAAAAATCAGAAAACAGCTATGTTTCTGCTTAGGCACTTACCACAGCTTTTCACAAAATAGGAAAAAAAAAGCATTTTATTTCCTTAGCACAGAGGAAACAACTGCTATGATTTGACCAGGGCTTTATTATGCTAATCACACTGGTGACAAATTAGCACTCAGTGCACTGCTCACTGCCCACCCTGTAGTACTCTCCCACTGTTTTGGACTAGATGACCTTTGGAGGTCCCCTCCAGCCCAGACATTCTATGATTCTGTTTCTTCAGCTCCAGGAGGCAGTGAGTAGGTTAAGAAGTATAAGGGATAGTGAGAGGAGACTAACCACTGGAACCACATCCTGCCTTTCACAGGACAGACCCAACAATCAGACAAGGTACATAACACAGAGGATTCCCTTTCCCCGCTCCACCTGACTGAACACAGTGACCTGAAGGAGTCTGGGGCAACAAGTTCCTGCCTGGTGCAGCAGGTGCGTCCCCTCAGCAACAACCCCACCTGCCCAGGGGCCCTGCCAAAACAGGTACAAGGCCCTGCAAGTGGAACCTAACAAAAATAATGAGGATGATGATTCATCTAGCTTAGAAGTGTTGCTGAAATTATGCTGGCCTACATCCTACCTGCTTCTACAAAGGAAAAGATGGGTTATTGTCATACATGACTCCTTTCTGAAGGGAACAGATGGCCCAACATGCAGATGAGACCCACTTCTTGGCAAAGTCTACTGCCTCCCTCGGGCCCAGATTAAAGACATGGTGAGAAAACTTCCTACCTTGGTACAGCCCTTGTATTATTATCCATTATTGACTTTTCATGTAGGCAGCGATGAACTTGCAACAAGAAATCCCAGGGCAGTAAGGAGAGATTTCAGGGCCTTGGGGTGGCTTGTCAAGGGATGGGGAGCACAAGTAATGTTCTCTTCTATCCTTCAGTTACAGGGAATAACAAGGGAAGAAACAGAAAGACCCATTAAATTAATTCTTGACTCCACACCTGGTGTCATCAGCAGGACTTTGGGTATTGTGATCATGGATCAATTTACACAACACCAGGCTTGCTAGTGAGAGATGGGGTACAGCTGTCTCAGAAGGGGAAAGGATTTTTGCACAAGAATTAGCAGGATTCATCAAAAGAGCTTTAAACTAGATTTGAAGGGGGAAAGGGATAAAACCTAGCTTGCTGAAGATAAGCCTGGAGGCAGTGCATCAATGTTTGTGGGACAGTGTGCTTGCAAGGTCTTTAGGCCTGCCATCCCAGTGGAGATAGGGGATGAAGTGTCTTGTGATAGCAAAGAGAGAAGGGAGATAAGATTGATGGGCCAGAAATCACAGAAGCACCTGGGAATGCTCTGGTAGGAATTAGGCCTTCTCCCCTCAGAAAGGTTACAAGACAACTCAGCGGAAGTGTATCTACACCAGTGCACACAGCATGGGCAACAAACAGGAGGAGCTGGAAGCCATTGCACATCAAGAAAGCTATGATATAGTTGCTATCACTGAAACATGGTGGGATGATTCACACAACTAGTGTGCTGCATCATACGACTATAAACTCTTCAGAAGGGATAGGCCTGGAAGGAGAGGTGGTGGGGATGTATGATCTGGATGAGTGCACCCTCAGTAACCTTGCAGACAACACCAAGTTAGGTGAGTGTGTCAATCTGCTGGAAGGTAGAGAAGCTTTACAGAAGTAGCTGAACATCTGGATCAATGGGCCAAGGCCAGTGGTATGAAGTTCAACAAGGCAAACTGCCATATCCTGCACTTGGGTCATAAGAAGCCCATGCAACGCTCCAGGCTTGGGGAAGAGTGGCTGGAAAGCTGCATAGCTGTAAAGAACTGGGGGTTGTTGGTCAACAGCCAGCTGAATATGAGCCAGCCGTGTGCCCAGGTGGCCAAGAAAGCCAACAGCATCCTGGCTTGTATCAGAAACAGCGTGGCCAGCAGGACTAGAATCATAGAATCCTTTAGGTTGGAAGGGACCTTTAAGATCATCAAGTCCAACCATTGAGCCATTAGGGCTCTAAAGTCCTCTGCTAAAACAGATCAGAATCTGTCAGGGCTGGAAGGGACCACAAGGGTCACCCAGTTCCAACCCCTCTGCCATGAGCAGGGACACCTCCCACTAGATCAGACTGCCCAGAGCCTCATCCAGCCTGGCCTTAAAGACCCCCAGGGAAGTGATTGTGCCCCTGTACTCAGCCCTGTTGAGACTGCAGCTACTCTGTTCAATTTTTGGGTCCCTCACTGCAAGAAGGACATTGAGGTGTTGGAGCATGTCCAAAGAAGGGCAATGAAACTGGTGAAGGGTTTAGAGAACAAGTCTTATGAGGAGTGGCTGAGGGAACTGGAGCTGGTTAACCTGAAGAAAAGTGAGACCTTATCACTCTCTACCACTGCCTGAAAGGAAGTGGTAGAGAGGTTTGGGTCTGTTTGTTCTCCCAAGTAATGAGCAATAAGATGAAAGAGTCAAGTTGCACCAGGGGTGATTTAGATTGAATATTAGGAAAAATTTACTCACAGAAAGGGTTGTAAAGCACTAGAACAGGCTGTCCAGAGAAGTAGTGGAGTCATCATTCCTAGAGGTATTTAAAAGGCACACAGATGTGGTGCTGGGGGACATAGGTTAGTGGTGACCTGGCAGTGGTAGGTTAATGGTTGGACTTGATGACCTTGAAGGTCTCTTCCACCCAGAACAATTCCAAATCACACATGTGCTATGTTGATGTGCTTTCCACATATCCCCAAGAAAAATGGCTGTACACAGAGCTGCTTCTTTCCTACAGCCAAGCACAACTGCTCAGTTGGCCACAGACTGTTAAAATAGTGCTTTAACATGTAAAAATGGTATTTTGGCCTGATAAATCTTCTATATTTTTTTTCCACAGTCATTTGTACTGAAATGTTCTGAAAACAGCCAGTCCCACATGGCACATGAAATATGGGAAGTTTCAACTAAAAAATTGTACATCTTCAAAGAATTAAATACTACACAGTGTGTGGTTAGGCAGACATTCTTGATTGTAAAACATAAAAGCACTCATTGATCAGCACTGAAATCAGCAAAAATTAAAACGCCGCATTCTGAGCATATACATTTGTTGTTCAGTGACACAGCTACAGCAGTCAAAACGAAGCAAAAGCAGAAATTTTCCTAGGCTTCTTAAATCAGTATTTGAAGAACAGACTTACTACCCCTCTCCTGCAGCTGGTAGTATTTTTGAAGGACTTTGCTTTAATTATATATGTGTAAACAGGACACGCAAAATATTCCAGCAACCTTATGACCATAAATACTTCTGTCTATACACTGAAAGGAGAGTGAGGTTTGTAGGGTCAAGCTGTTATAGCTGGAAAAAAACAGAATTAATTCCTGATACATAGTCCTCTTACCACATCTGGTGTGAACAAGTGGTCACACATGAGCTTCCTATGAGTTTTACTCTGCTATAAGGGCTTGGCAATGTTGTAATTACACTCCAAGAAAAGATACATCTTATTAAATCTCATATTTGAGGAAAACATTATAAGCCCTTGTAGTAAGTCTTTGATGGACTATATTGCAATTATTTCACTTACATATATGCACAGAAATCACCCCCCTTCAAATCTTAGCTCCATTATTTTAGATTATGAATAAATTTTATGATCCATATATAAAACTACTACTGAAAACAAGGAAGTTGCAGAAAGTGGGAAATCTTTTGAGTATTCCTACGTTGGTTTCTGTTTATAGTGTTGTTCTCTAGTTCTGTCAGAAAGATCTGCAATGTTAAAAGACTTACAAAAGCCACACTTCCATGGGAATACCCAGTCAAATCAGATCAGCTAAAACTCTAAAGAAGACATACATAATTTACAGCACACTAAACCCAAGCGGTTGATATCCTGCTCTCAGGAAAAGTGATTACCCCATGAACATGACACTACTGCAGCCACTTCTGAGGGATCTCATGTGGAAACGTGGATCAAATACTGAGCACTTTAGAGAAACTGAAAAATCTAGTCCTACATCTGCTTCAGTGAAAGTATTTTGAGATTCCAGCTAGAGATGGAATAAACTCATTAGCTGTAAAAAAACCAAAACACATACGCACACACAACACAAAATGCCATTTTATACATTTTGCACAGGGGACCAAGTTGTAGATTAGCTTTCAAATTAAGAAAACACTGTAGAAGCTGAGTGAAAGCAATGAAGATATCACAATTTCTTTCTTAACTGACTCTAAATGTTAAAAACCCCCAACAAATCACAAAAACTCCACATCTCCAGTTTTCCACATTCTTTGCCAGCTTTCTCACTGAAGCTCTGTGGGACCCTGGATATGCTCCTCCTGGCAACACAAAGCTAATGCTTGTTCTGAAAATTCAGAATCAAGCTGATTATAGGTGGCTTGTCACAGTTTGTCCTTGTATTAGCTTTCAACTAAATTCAATTACACAGCGTTCTCCTTGCTGCCATGAGATGAATGGCAGGACGAAGATGAATGAACACAACTGCTGAAACTGATTGATCCCAACATGCAGGCAGGTTGATTAAAGTGTCCAGAAGCAAAATTAGGACTAGTATTCATCTGTAACTACTGGTTGGGTCTTCAATTAAATGCTGTTTTCACCAAATGCCAAGAAAGCCTGACTCCTGTTCATTTTGCAAGAGCATGAGTGCAGTACCTAAACTGAAGCTTGATGAACTGAAATAAAACTTACTTTTACATCAGTTCATCTATAGCTTTTTTCTCAATGGCTACTTAGCTGCCCCAAACATTTACTTGGAACAATTAAACAACCAAAAATTATGTTGATAAAAGGCAAAGCTGAATTAGATATTTACTGTTAGCCATGCAAGTTACAAGTGAATGGACTGGAGTTTGTTTGCTGACTGTTCCAACTTTGTGCAGTATTAGAACCTTAGAATCATAGAATCCTTCAGGATGGAAGGGACCACCAAGATCATCAAGTCCAACCATCAAGACATTCCTGAGTGGTTAGCTGCCTCTGGAAATATTTCCTAGTCTGGAAATACTACACTCTCATGGTATGGAGGCAGTTGTCAATTAATGAGAAAAAAAATCAGATACATTCTGCATGTTGTGGCAAGGGATCCCATAATAACTCTGAGCCAAAGCCTGACAATTCAAATGCATCTTGATCCCCGGGCAGATATGTTCAGACTCTGAAAGAGTGCAGAAAGGTTGAGGAAAAGTGTCTGAGCATATCAGACACTTTAAGGGGACAGATATGTAAATCTCTGATTTGTCAAAAGCAGCAATTTCTGTATGTAACCCAGGAGTTGGTGTGTTTTTAACCTAGGGATGATCCATTCCCAGATGTTATTACAAACTCTGTTTCACATCTGGTTCATGCATTTCCAAAGCAGAGGCCAAGCCCCAGATGTCAGTCTGGAGTTTTAACCATTTTCTCAACCATCTGTGGTTTCTTCTGCAGTGGCAACACTACTGTTTCTGGCACCATGTTGGCTTCTAAACCTGTGTCCAACTTCAAACTAATAAGTGTCCCTTTACTTTCAGGCTGACAGCTCATTTGTCTTTTCCTGGCACACCGTCCCATTCTCTGAATAACCTTTCAAATGCAGCACTATCTTCTCCCTGGATCTTTGCATTGCACTAATGCTTGCAAAGTCACGCAGAGCAAGGCCATCTGTGCAGGGCTTGAGCCTTCCCAAAACCTTCCAGTACTAGATTTTGTTAGGTTCTGTTGACCTGGTTTAGGTAGTTTGCTAAGATCCACTTTCTGCATTTACCCTCCCTTCTGAAATCTCTAATAAAGCCACTCTTAACTGCTAATCCGTGCACCTGCACAGACAACCTCTTTGGCCAGGTTAACAGAGACCTTTTCAAACCTTCAGATGCTTTCTCCTTACTTACATTTGCTCTCTCTAGTTAGAGGGTAAAGTGTAATTGAAGAGTTGTCTTACTCTACAGACTTTTAATGAATTCTACTTCTGGTAAGGTTTTCTAAGGACTTTGTGTTGTCATGCATTGCTGCCACTGCCATGTGCTGTAAAGAAATCACTGAGAGCCAAAATTTCTGAGAAAGAATTGCTTTGAGTGCATGGCTCATAACTGCTTTGCCCTGCATCACAGAAGTGGATTCAAGAACAGCAACTGGCCCCAAAAGGCTCCTAGGAGACTTTATAATTGAAAGATACAGTTCATTGCAAAAGACCTCATGACATCATCCATGGACTATGCAATTACATCAAAGTAGCTATCTACCAACTTTACCAGCATTGTCCAAATCTGAATGCTCAAGCCCCTCACCTCCCTGTACCATTCCACAGCAATTAGACTTCATAGCTATTTGGGAATCTCACTAGTGCCTCCTAGTTACTCTTCTCAATTCTGTACAAGGAGACTAAGTTCTCAGCACATGCTGTTTGACATGGCCATGGATTGTGACAGCCCTTAGAAAGCTGCTCTCAAGTGAAGCTCTGAGACAGGAGAGGCTGGTGAGGCCAGCATCCAATGTCCTCCAGGATCTGCAGCAGCCCAGTGCCTTCCCACAACAGGGTGGCCGGACCTCTAGGAACCTAGCGTCATGGATATCCCACCCACCAACCACATGTACATCTTCCTTTCCCAACACACACCAGAAATAAGCTGAATAGATCTCAGGCACACAGATTTTGACATGAGCTTAGAAGTTCTGGAAAGATGATGACACCCAGACTCACTCATCTCTGAGTTAGAAAACAGACTTTTGCATTTAGCTAATGGAAACAGAGTAATTGCTCACAATAAACCATACCAAAACCACTTTAATATCCAACCTCATTGTGATTTAGATGTATTGTGCACTATTAATACAAGATGTAATAATGTATCATATCCTCAGTACTGAAGATACTGTATACATGGTAGTGAAGTAAAACTCTTGATAAAAAAGCTACAAGAAAAAAGAAATTCCAGGCTTAATGAATTTCAAGGAACAGGATCCAAAACAGGTGCAGATAGAATTCAGTTTCCCAATTTGTCCTTCCCACCTCATTCACCTGTAAGACCTCATGCTGTCTGCTCATTTCCCAAACTCCAACTCCACTTTTGCAAATAAAGAAATAACTCAGCAAAGGAAAGAGGCAAGTAAGTGTTTATTCACATACAGCAAGTCCACTGATTTCCCTGCGCACACTAACATGCTCTGCATGATGAAATGAAACACAGCACTGAAAAATAAAGCGTAAGTCAAACCACATCATTTATGAAGAGCAACACTGCAGAAATTTCACCCTGGTTAGGGACTTTTTCCTGTATATGGCTAGTGTCAAGAAGGGTATGGTCACAGGATTAAGGGTTGCAAGAAGCATGCCATAAAAACATTAGGATCAACTCCTGAATCCACGTTAATCAGTGGCAGTGCTGACACCAAGTCCAGAGGCAGGCTTATTAGCCACAAGTCTTGATGAAGTGGAACCTGTTTTTCACATCCATTGACACAGGAATGGCTGCCTAAGGTGCTGAAGAAATAACTAGTGAAGTTGTTGGAGGCAGCAGACATCAGTTAGGTGCAAGTGATGACAGCTGGGGACTTTGTGCATGATGAGACAGCAGCACATACAGATCTGGCCTGTTGGGGACCAAGGCAACAGGGCACATGCAGAGCACTTCTGGATTCACACTAAATATACCACGACAGTGCCCCTTGTTTCACAGTTGTAAGGATTGGCATAGGATCAACACAAAATCTCAGATACATTAAAAACTGGTGGCCAGACTTCTGAAAAACTGTTCTGGGATGAGGAAGAGAAGCCAGGGAAGCCCCCTCTCTCATTACAGTCAGTGCTTGCACTTAAGCCTTCAGAAGCTACCTGAAAAAAGCAGTTTGAAATGGTAGTAAAGCTAAACGAGAGGAACATTGAGTAGGCAGGTGATATTTTGCTGATACAGTAAGATTCTTCAGTCTCAGTTCACTCCTTTATTGAGCCTTACAGCCCAGACTTGCCAAATCTCTGCCTTTAATATGAAGTAGAAAGAGAAGTTTTAACTGTGTGAATCTCATCCTGGTACACTTTTCAACAAGGACTGAATGTGAGGACATCCTTCACATTTCAGCACTCACATCAATTCTAGATGAGACAAAATAATGAACATGTTAAAATAGGCAGATTTTTTTTTTTTTTTTTTTTTAAAAGGACAAATTAAGCAACCAAAACTTTTCATTATGGAACAGATAAGGTTTTGTCAAAGTAGGTAGCTAAAGAAATAAATTACATTCTGTATTCATTTGCTTTGGAGATATCCAAGATATATCTTCCCAGGCATGATTCAGTTTGTGAAAATGATCTTTTGGGAAAATAAAAAAGCTGAAACATCCTTATATATTATGAATTACAGGATTCTCTATAAAAAAAGTAGACTGGCATTTTTTCAAAATCTGTGACTGTATGCCAAAATGAATAAAGTCCTGTAGAAGATACATCTGCACAGTCAGTTGTTAGGATCTCATTTGGGCAGAACCAGAGTAGTCCTACTGGGCACATCTGCCCTGTAGCATGGCAGGAGCTTGAGGACAACAACAGCTATGAAGAGTCTCACAAAACACAAGTAAACAAATACTAAATACAAACTTCAAGTTGGAATTGGTCTGTTCTTTTTCAGCACAGCCCCGAATGAAATACACAGAGGGAAATTGTAATATTTGGATCAATGAGATGAAAAGATGATGTACGAGAGAGAATTTATATACTTTGAGTCCAAGGAATTGATCAGCTTTCAAGAGCTGGGGGAAAAAAAAAAAAAAAAAAAAAAACCAACAAACAAGCAAACAGTTAATAAGTTTAACTTGCTGAACAAATATTTCCAGAGTGATGGATGCAGAAGAAATATCTGAGGATTAGACAGCCTGTCATATCAATAGGTCAAATGCAGCTATACTCAACAGAAAAGTTTCACCTGGTTGCAAGGCTGATTGGAGTTCTCTGACAGCTGGCATATTAACAGAAGAACATAGGGTCAATCTCTCTGAATTTAGGTCAAAAGTTTAACCCAAGTCAAAAGTTTGCTTCCACGTTTTAAAATGGAGCTATTGACTTTCCACTTTAAAATGACATTTTCTATTTTTCACCCTCAAATCAGTCAGTTAAAATTTCATTCAAAATGAATGAAATTATTTCCCACCTGCTGTGAAAACAAAACACTGAATTTGAGGTTGGTGTTAATTCTTTTTGAACTATGTATTGTTTTGCAAACACTCGATTCTCCCCCAACAGACCCGAGAAGAAAATGTCTGTTGTAAAACCTTTTTTTCCCCCCACAGAATAACAATAGCAATTTTTTATCCAAATATGTCCGTGGGAAAAAATGAAAACCCCAAGTCTTTATGGACAGTGAAGCTCAACAGATATCATTCTGTAAAGACCTAGATAAAAAGAAAATAAAATCTCACAGTAGTCACTCACTGAATTTTGCACCATGACACTGAGTAATCCACATTTGATACACAGAAGTTGCATATAACTACCACAGCAGTAATCCAAGCTAAGTACACCACTAAATGCTGAGTCTAATTAATTAGTCTAGCAAAATGTCAAAGTTCAACCACAAAATGTCTGCATCTATTCAGTTCAACATAACACATAATTTAATAATTTCCAGTTGTAACTCAACTTTAGGTACAATGTATAAGACCCAAATAATTTTGGCGACTTTCTGAATGTCACATGTATTAGCATATTTGCTTTGATTCTTGTGTAACTGATAACAGCTGTATTTTCACACATTAAATTATTTGTTCTTACTGAGAATTGTACAAAGTTTTATTCATCATTCCTCAGCCATTAGGAAAAAATGAAAAAATTATATACCAAGTTATGCAAATTGACACTGCTGAACTTTTAAAATATTACGGGAGTTTTTTGAGATCTATTACCAGAATAACCTCTCTCCATCAGAAAACCACCAGAGTTCTGGCTATCTCATTTCCATTTTATAGCCTGTGTTACAGACATAGGTACATTATATTTCAGAATGATATAGCAAGGAGGCTTATAATTTATCCCCACCTGTAGAATGTGAAGTAGGGTTTTAGAGACTACTGCTTAGGGCTATTCTACAGTGCAACTTTGATAAAATTGACAACCTATCTTTTTAGTCAAAGATTTATAGGACACATGACTGCTTCCAATCTGCTGTTTCAACCAGAAATGGCATTTCATGTAGAAGGCTCCCACAGCAGACTTTGGGTGTAAGCATTACTTTTGAGAGGTGGAGGAAATGGCTCTGGCTGACGTAGATTTACTTTTACACCTAAGTGAACCTTTCAGTCCCTGGGGCTGGCAGGTGTAGGAGCAGTGTCCAGACCCTCAGCTAAATTATGGGCAAGGAACCTCACGGGAAGGAGTATGCTCTCACTATGAGCAAACAAGAGACCTGCAGGGCCATGACTTCCACTAAATTAAGAATATTTGATGTCATGGAAAAGGGTACCACTACATTACTTAAACCTTAAGGGCTCTAAGACAGAGGTCACTGCCTCCATCCATTGTCCACAGTGACATCGTTCTTCTGGGACATCTCCCTAAGGCTACCTCTGCTTTGCAGCCAAAAGCCTCTATATTCCCTCAAGTAAATTACTGGAAATTGGAGAACATGATTGCCTGAAATCCTCTGAAATAATCCTATACAGAGCCCATGAAGGAGCTAACTGGGCACTGGGGTGCAAGTAAAGAATCCTCTAATTTATGCCAAATACAACTATACCTGCTCAACAACAGTTTTATGGTGATTAATTGATCCCTGTAAAGCACCTTGAGAGATTAAGAACTGCAATTAAAGTGCGTGTCTTGTACAAAGCTGAAACAACAAAATACTTTGGAAGAAAACAATAACTGATAACTTTTAATATTAGTGCTGCCACTTAGAAAAAAATGCACAGACAGTAGTAAATTAATTAACTGCTTGTTGATGAATACTACAACCTGAAGGGATGGAAAATATGTAAAGATGGTCTAAAATATTCTGAATCACTTAACAGCTGTGGGTAAGTATCTAGAGGCTATATCTGGCTATAAACAAAAGATGAGGTACTATTTTTCTATACTGCTTACAAAGTCTAGGAAAGTTTCTAGAAAGTCACTTATCTTTCCAGTATCTAAATATCAAAGAAAGTTAAATCATAAAGCAGATACCACACTCTGTCATGAAGAAGCTGTCACATAGTGGAAAAACCTGTACTGCCTAGGAATTGTGTTGAAACAACTGATGTAACTTCAGTTTCACATTCTAAATCCTGATCGGTGCACAGCAAAGAAAAAGCCATCTTTTCATCTGCTAACAGTAATGAAACTCCTGTTCTTTAATTTATACTTGGAAAGAAAACAGATTTGTTCTCTTCAGGAAGAAAAATTCCCTACAGAGAAAGGACCCTTGAGTAATTTGTTTTTCTCCCAGCGCTTCTGCATTTTGCAGCTCACGGTGGTATTTTGAACCTCAGATCCCACACTGGCTGTAAAATAACGTAACTGCAAATATATATGCAAATATACTCTGACAGTGTTTTACTTCCTTTCTTCCTGTGCAAAAATGCAGAAATTGCAGATCTCTGAGATTAATGGAAACTCAGTACTAAAAGGAGCAGCATCAAATTGTCTTGCATCTCTCAGTTTCCCATCTAAACCATAACCTTATTGCCAGTGTTTCTGACTAAATCTTCCAAACTATCATGTACTCTCTCACAGCAAATCAGCAAATCCTGAGCCAGTGTTTCAACATCCTATTCATTTCCTCAAAGCTCTGTTGATTCTGCAGGATGTTCCCACACAGCAAAGATAGAATCATAGAATCCTTTAGGTTGGAAGGTACCTTCAAGATCATCAAGTCCAACCATTGAGCCATTAGGGCTCTAAAGTCCTCTGCTAAAACAGATCAGAATCTGTCAGGGTTGGACGGGAGCACAAGGGTCACCCAGTTCCAACCCCTCTGCCATGAGCCGGGACACTTCACACTAGATCAGGCTGCCCAGAGCCTCATCCAGCCTGGCCTTAAAGACCCCCAGGGATGGGGCCTCAACCACCTCCCTGGGCAACCCATTCCAGGGTCTCACCACTCTCACGGGGAAGAACTTTTTCCTCACGTCCAGCCTGAATCTGCCCACTTCCAGCTTTGCCCCATTCCCCCTAGTCCTGTCGTTACTCGATGCCAATAACTCCATGGCCACACACAATTCAAAGCTTATTTCAGAACAGCTGCACATCCTTCACATTTTTATTGACGTAACTATCATAGGGTAGTAAAGTTTCATTAGCTATACTTAAAGACACAATTATCATGTTGTTTATTTATATTATACAGAAATAAATCTGGAAAGAATCTTGCATAATTTTCATCTGTAAATGTATAGGCGTTTACACACGGGTATGCAAGTATGCAGCTTATCATACAAAATCCAAACTTTCCTACACTTTCCTCATGATAAGACCCACATGGACCATTTCTACCTTAGGGATAAACGGCTCTCCAGTCTTAATCTGTGGCTATCTTTGGCCATATTTGAAAATACCAAGAAACCATGCAGATAATGGCTTCTGATCTGGATACCTGACTGCCTAGCAGAAGTCATCAGTCATGCAGGAATTTGCACTATTCCTGCACTTAATTCAGAATTAGAACAAACTGCCAACATTCAAAATATCCCTTAAAATATATATTTGTGCAAAGGTTTAAATTTCATTAATTAAAACAGAACATCTTTTAAAATATCATATAATAATTTCTAATATAAATTTCAAAGCAAAAAAAATCAAAAAGCTATCTCTTAATGAGGCAAAAAAAACTACTTCACTTTGATTTCTCTTATAAATGGAGTTTGCCTGAAGTCTGTATGTTTTGCAGAATGTTTTGGTCTTGTTGAATGCACAGTTTCTGGATGGAAAATTGTATTTTCGTTACTTCTGTGCAGCTTGGAGAAACTGGTATTGCTCTAACTTTAGTGATTTACAGGAAGTGAGGACCTGGTTTGTAACAGCAGCAATCTTTGTCAGTATCTCACAGACACATTTAAACAGAAAAGGTATTGCACAATGACAGAGCACAAATTGGGGAAAGATTGAGAATGGTGGATGCACAGTAAAATACTTTATATTAATAAGCTTCATTTCAATGTCATTCTTGGTAAGCAGAGCAGAAGATGAGCCTTAGAAAAGAATGATTTCAGTACATGCCCACAACCAGAGACTGCCCCGTTTGCTTTACAAAACATACTTCAAAATACTGCCCAAAGACAGCTAGAGGGATCCTGCAGTGTCACAGCAAGCCAAGCTACAGCTGCTTGAGAGAAAAAGCTGCATTTCCATAAGTGAGGGCTGTCAGTGAGTCACATCAATTATATAACTATAGGAACAGAACTCTAAAATTTTTTTCATATCTGTTAAGTGTCCATGTAAGCTTCAGCAAGTATAATTTTATTTTTATATATATGCATGTACCAAAGGCATTAATAGGAACCACGCAGGCCAGACCTTTCCATCCCATTCTAGAGTTTTTAGGAAGGATACAAGACTGCTAACAACTACAGGAATAAATATATCAATACTTCACTCATGGTGTATGATAAAGCACAGAAAAGAGTGAGCCAAGTCAGAAGCCAGGTCATGGGAGAAGGAATGAGGCAGGTCATTAGTCCAATTCCAATCATATAGTAATTGACAAAAACCAAACATCATTACATACATAACCCATTTTCCATCCTGGCTATGATGTTGTCCCATCATTGTTGGGAGCCCTGCTTGCAGAGAATAGCTGAGGAGCCCTTCCAATAATTGGAAGCCCTACATAGTACATCCACTACACAGGTAAACTCCCCCACTTACTACAAGCAGAGCCAGCCTTTATACTGTCAACTTTAGAAGCAGGACATCTGATTTTAATGCTAAAGGCAAGGCACCTGATAGTCATTTCCTAGTTGATTTTCACCCAAGGCTGGCCAGGCCTTGAGAGAAATCCAAGAGGAAGATCTCTCCTGCCTGATTGTGGATATCATCCATATGTCAACCCTGATTCAGAGCTTGGGCTTTAGATCCCAGCACTTCACTAGCAGGACTAGGAAGTCCAGTGTGCCCCTGGACTCAGCACTGGTGAGGCCACAGCTTGAGTAGTGAGTTCAGTTTTGGGTGCTACAGTATAAGGAAGACATTGAGGGTCCAGAGAAGGGCAATGAAGCTCGTGAAGGGTCTGGGGAACATGGCTTATAAGGAGCAGCTGAGGGAAATAGGACTATTTAGCCTGGAGAAGAGGAGGCTGAGGGAAGACCTTATCGTTCTCTACAACTACCTGAAAGGAGGTCGGAGTGAGGTGGGTGTTGGTCTCTTCTCCCAAGTAACTAACCATAGAGTGGGAGGAAATGGCCTTAAGTTGTGCCAGGGGAGGTTTAGACTGCAAATTAGAAAGAATTTCTTTCATGAAAGAGCAGTGAGGCACTGGAACAGGCTGCCCAGGAAGGTGTTGGAGTCCCTATCCCTGGAGGTGTTAAAAAACTGTGTAGGTGTAGTGGCTGTTCAGGACATGGTTTAGTGGTCATGGTAGTACTGGGTTAATAGTTGGCCTTTATCTTAGAGGTCTTTTCCCACCTTAATGGTTCTGTGATTGTGGTGCTCTGTATTCAGCTGCTTGTCTGCACATTTTCTTATACTTGGATCAAAGGGAACATTTTTATTCTTTCTCTGCATACGTGCAGGTACACTAAAAGTTCTGTGGCTTTGGTATCATCAGGAACAGCAATAATGAACAGCTTTGTCACTCCTATTTAAGAGCTAAGAGCAAGTTTGAACTGCTTCAGTAGCATTCTTCTTTTGATGGGCTGAAAATTAATTGTTTGGCAATTATTAGGAACCATTCCTATGGAAGCATAAACACTGATGCATATAGGAAAAAGGGGGAAATACATTTTAAGAAAAAAGAACCCCCACATATCATTTGTAACTAAGTTGCACAATTTCAAACATGAATATAACATTCATCTAGAGATCAACAGAAGCATGTAACCCCTTTTTTATAGTCAGATATTTTTATCCTTTTTCACATACATGATTTGTTCTAGGACAGTAGCTTCCTTTCAACAACCTGAATAGTGCAACAGTGAGAAAAAACTTAAAACTGAGGATCATACTGAGCTAGCAGGGACATAATCCACACTATAAAACAGAACTTAAGTCCAAAATTGTCCTGATATGTTTGGCATACTAGATGGAAAAAGAGAACAGATCAGATAGACAAAATCTGTAAAGGGAAAAACTGCATCATTGAAGTCTAGAAAACAGCACCTACCAAGACCAAACGAGTTTAAGGTACAACCTAAAAGGAAAGCCTTGAGGGGAAGTTTAACAGTACTAAATTTAGAACATCCAAATGTAAAACATACCAAGGGAAAGCGAATAATCTCTCCTCCATGCCTTGAAAGATGCAGACAAGTTATGGGACTAAGATGCAGTGATATTATTTCAGGATAGATATAGGAAAATATTTCTACATGATGATCTCCAAAAAGCCACCTGGGAAATGCGAGTGATCCTCACAGCCGGAGGCCCTGAACAGAAGGACAGATAAACATCCTCTCTCACAAACAGCAAAAGTGGATCCTAGATCTCTTCAGGGCCAGGTGATTTCTCTGTCTCAAATCTTAAAGCTCCCTGAACCATAACTGATCCAGCTGACCTCACAAAGAGTAGCCTGCCAAACCATGGAAACCTCTCTAAAAGCATGGAAAACTATGAGAGCAGTTCCAATAATATTCATAGGGCTATTGGTCACAGGGTGTAAAAAGGATGATCTTTGCTTCAAAGTGTGTACAAGTAAGGGAATTCCTATGTGAACACAATTTATAAAGGACCAGTTTATACATCTTTACTCCAAGAGACAGATTACTTTGCTTTGAAACGGCATACAACTTCACAGGGATCAAAAATGAACATGATTTAGATGGGTTACACATGACAAGATATCATCTTGTGAAGACCATTAGAAATTCAGAGGTTGCATTACCACTGAAATAAAACAGTAATAACAGATTTTGAGTCAGAGCAGATTACAGAATATTCCAATGACATAAAATATCTTTGAAACGCATCAGTGTTGCACTGGTAAGACAGATACTTGAACAAAATACCCACAAGACTACCAGTCACTCCTTTAAAGTTTCCTCAGAGTTCAGTAAGACTGCTTATAAGGAAAACAAGCATGACCTTCCCCATGAGGAAAAAAAGAAAAAGCAAATCTTTTTTTTTTTTTTTCGTAGTTACAGCCTTCTCTAGGAATTAGTGTGGTGACTGTAGCTTTCATATCTACTGTTTGTCTAAAAGTCATTTTTCCTTTTTTTGAATTGGAAGGAAATCTGCTCAATTTTTATCAAGTTACTAACAAGAAAGAACCCTCAGCTGCCTACATTAGGTTATTAGTTGTTTGCAATTTTGAAATCTGATTAAGAAAGAGTTCAGGTTTTTACCCCAAACCAACCAGTGACCACACTTCTCTCACTCAAGTTGTTTCAGTGACTGAGGAATTTTAACCCCTGAGAAATAAATTATTTCACTCAGTAGCTAGAAAGCAAAATCTTATCTTGTTATTGCATAGAACTCAGTTTGAATTACCAATTTGAATGGACACAGGTCAAGTACATGTAAGAGCAGAGCTTGTCATTCCCTCACAGCTGCAGCACATAGCAACGCCCTTGTTCCCTCTCATTTTCATTCCTTACCAAGTCCACCCAGTCCTGCCAGTGCTCACACCATAGGAAACAGTCCACACAAACCAAGTCCAGGCCTTAATCTCTAAAACAGAAGAAACTTAGGTAATTCAATGTGCCATTAATATTGATTAAATAATTGACACAGTAAAAAATGGAGCTCCAGTGAAAATTAGTTGCTTCATAACAGTTAACACAAATGGACAAGTCACTTCAGTGGTGCTGACAGCGCCTCTGTGAAAAACAAACCTTAGTGTGGGAAATGTGCCTTGTACAAGTCCTTTGCTTCATAACTAAGATTTCCCCTAACGGAAGTGAAAGCACACACAGAAGAAAAAACAAGTGAAAAAATATGTCTCTAACACGATCATACTAACGGAGAGACAAACACTGACAAAGATTACACCTTACGGTTCAACAGAAAATGTATTCTCTAGAATATTATATTGTGGAGATATATTATAGATAAGTTACAGTGATTCATTTTTCTGAAGTAATTAAATTTCTGTTGACACAAAAATCTCATAACTCAAGAGGTTCAGCAATCCCTTGAGTTACGTTCCAGAGAAAATGAAATTAAGGCACGGTGTATATAGACAAAGTGAACAGACAGGGCTCATAAAAGTAAGCTAATCGAAAAATTCTGTGCTGTAGACACACACTCAACGACTTCTGTAGCCACTTGATTGTTCTAATGTCCTTCCTTTTACAGCTCATACCTGCATTAATTTATGGTTCATTGCACCAAAATGCCAACTGTATCAAAAGTAAAATTTTATAGTGGAATGGGAAAGCATGATTGCACTCTACAGCTTCAGGATAAAACAGAGCTGTTGTCACCTGCTCTCCAATGTAAAGATCACAAATTGAAAGTAAACAAGCGTTGGGGTTATAGAACCACTTTTACTGCTTCATTTGGGTTTAACTAACTATATTACATGTTCCCTCACAAAACTCAGCCTGTTAAAGTGCAGTTAAGGCTGTAGTTGTCTGTGAGCACCTGCTGCCTTTCAGGAAATCAAAACAAACCACAAGATTCGACATCCAAAAGCTACCCTGCTGTATCGTCACTCATCAGAAGAATCACCTGACTCCATGTTGTGGTTTAGACCTAACCAGGAGCTGGGCATCCCTCATCCGCTTGAGAAAGGGGAAAAAAATCCAAAACCTTGTGGGTTGAGATATGGAGAATTTATTTCAACAATGCAAAAGAAGCAATAAACAACAGTCATAGCAATATATATATAGCAAGTGATATAAAGAAGCAGACCACATTAACTCCGAATGGCAACTGCAGTGCTGCCCTGGGCCCTCTCCTGAAACACAGGTCCAGCTTGGGGTTTTTTTGCACCAATTGGTGCAAAGCCTCTATTAGCCCTGCCTTCCTTTGTTTATCTCTTTACCTGGGGAAAACTGGGGGATAGGGAGGGGGGGAACACAAATTCTGCTCTCTAGAGTCTGCCCTGAGCCCTCTAAACAGAGACAGAGAGGACACAGCAGAAGTTACTAACAGCATTCACAAATTTGTGGATCTATCCCAGGAAACTGTGCAACCTGCTAATTTAACCGTGAGCAGTTAACACAGAGATCAAGGTGCCTGACAATCGCTCTTTTCAACTACTTGATCAAAGCCCAATGGAAACTTTCAACTTCAGTGGATCTGCAACCACACTGTAATTATGGTGGCTTAGCACATCAGACTAAAACTTCCAGAGCTGGCTGCCCACAGCAGCATTTCTAGTTTAAACACTACAATTTAACACAATTTGCTGCAAGATGATATCTTCTCTTTTCATTCGGTTTATCTAGGTACTGTTTTCCCCTTTATATAAGAGCATACACACACACACAAAAAAAGGTATCAAAACCAGGGATATGCTAACAAGTAGTTTGAGGAAAATCATTAAAAAGCTACCTTCAAACATTTTGAATTCTGGTCATCACTTCATAGGTAGATTCCTACCTGATATGAACTGGGATTTAAATGAGGTCAGGGCTTCTAATTTACACATTGAAATTGTTGCCAGCTGAACTCTAGATTAACCTCATATCACAAAAAATTCCTGAATACTTCAAATATGAAAAACTGAGCCCTAAAAACCATACTGCATGAAACTCAGCACTATGTTTAAAGGTGGTTAATTCTCATCATTTCATCCTCAGAGCATAGATTCAAAAAATGCACCAATTCTCTTCCAAGATATCTCATGTGCCTTCACTCCAAAGGCAAGGCTGCAAGTTTGGCTTACTGCTATCTATACATTACAGGATCCTCTAAAATACCATGTAAAATTTGAAAACATCTCAAGGTAATCAAAAAGGAACAATTTTGAATCATGCCATCCAAAAGTCAGAGTAGCTAAATCCACAACTAATATAAATCCATAGCAGCAGGAACAAATCAGATTTACACTAGCTGACTAATAGGTTCATGTGTTTAGTTTCCTTATTAAAAAAAAAATATTATATATCAGTACTGTGTAACTAATAGGATCTTCTAGCTTGATTTGTTCCCTAATTAGTTTTCAAACTTACATAGTTGCTAGTCCTGAATATCTTTATGTCTTCACTCTGCATTCTTAAATGACATTTAAGTTGAAGATGAGCTTTAATCTAAATTCTTCAGCTGAACACTCTAAGAAAATAAAAATGTGATTCAGATTTAACTTGTTCAAAAAGCTTCCCCTTTAAAAAACTACAATCCTGAAAACAATTTTTTAAAACAATCTGAATTTCAGATCAGAGTACTTTGGATGTTTATAGACTCAGCTTCCTGACAAGAATTCTAAAGACCACTATTAAATCAAAAAATGGGTATTAAATCTACAGTTTAAAGTGTCTCCCTAAACCTATATGGGCTTATAAGAAATACTAGTACCTAAAAATGAGAAGTCAAACAAAATACAGTACTGATCTGGGCAATTAAAATCAACTTGGACACCTGTCTAGCATGCAGTGCTTTCTCCATCCTGACCTCATGTCCTGCTATAGGCTCCCCCCCTGAAATTAAGCTAATGCTACAAGTTAACTACAGAGCAGAGAGGCTCTTCCTGGTTGTTCTCCTGAGATGGAACATGAGATGCTTAGGGTGTGAGAGTGTGTACATCAGATAAGATGGCCTCTGAGACCCTAACAACTAAATATAGGTGATATTCAAGACATACCTCTTGGCATGCACTTGGATGTTTT
Organism: Merops nubicus; assembly: GCF_000691845.1. NCBI lineage: Eukaryota > Metazoa > Chordata > Aves > Coraciiformes > Meropidae > Merops > Merops nubicus. The sequence goes on from NW_008598027.1 coordinate 22,855, forward strand.
CTATTGTGCCCTGACAGTGTGGCAGGAATCCTACACACTCAATGAGGAGCAGAAAGGCATGAGAAAAAGGGAAATTCATCCTACTCATGATGAGAAAAGAACAAGAAGACTACATGCAACACTGTTCAAACATCATCAGTATTCATGTGCAGTAAGAAACAAAGCCAAGGATGCTTATCAAGTGGGAAATGCATTTTGACTGTGAGGCTATGGATCTGTCCACTGCCTTTGTTCATTGAAGGGCTTGGGGAGGAACTCAAACAAATATTGTCTTTAATTAGGCAATTTAGACTCTATATCAAGAGCAATTTAATGAAGGAAACAAGACCAAACCCAAACACAACAGAACAAACAGCTTAAAACAAATGACTGATGTAGATTAATGACTGCTTTCTCTTGTGTATGTGAAAGATTCCTAATATCCAAATGAAACAAAGAAAACTAAAGAGTATGGCTCTTTAACCCTTCAAAAGGAAAACATTTGTTAAAAAAAGAAAAATCAATCTGCTGTCACACAGTAGATTTCATCACACTCTTCCCCGGTATCTGCCACAATCTCAAAGGAAGCATTTTCACCTAAGCAGCCAGAGGCCACAACTTTTCTCATGCTTGAGCATCCTTTTGCCAGTGGGAATGTGAAGGCACCACTTACAGACACCTCTGGCAGAAAGCTGTTTGTTCCAATTGTTTTCTGGATCATCTATTTTCAGAAGAGTTCAAGTCCCTTTATCATCTTTTCACTGAAGTCTTTAAAAAAACCTTTGAGTCTTAGGCTTATCTCTCTTCTGGAGGGAGTACCAAGAGCTATCTCATCTGACACATTACCCTTACCCTATTGCTCCTACTGAGCAGAGAGCAGATTTCTTTCCCTGTGGTGTTCCCCACATCATCTCCCTATCTCTTTAATATTCGCCTCATTGAAGGTCCCAATTCTGTTGTCTGCATCAAATCTAGGAACTGAGCAGTCCTCATGGAGTAGGCTTGGGTCCTTTTGTTCCCCCTGACCCTGAGTTTCCTTGGCAAATCAAAGGTTAGTATGCAAAAAGCCTGCTGAATCAAACAGCCAGCAAGCCATATCGCTTAATTTGCCATGCTGGATGAAAAAAAAAAAAACAAAAACCCAACAACAAAACAAAACAACAAAACCAAACAAAAAACCCCCCACACAAACAACAAACAACCTATTCCTGCAAGAAACAGAAACTAAAGAGCAGGAGAAGAATAAAGAAGCTCAGCTCAGTCTTGAAAGGCACTCAATCCCAATAAAAGCAACAAACCACCAGTGCTCAGGGCAAGGAAGTTCCCCTAAACATACAGTTCCTTGTGGCTTTGATTCTCCTCTCTCAATGAGTTGTACACAAAATTCTGTCCTCAACTGCCAGCATCATTGCATGAAGTCCATGGCAGAAACAGGTGAGTGCCATTTTCTGAAAGTTATTGCACATTACCACAGCTGACTTCAACAATAACTTCTAAATGAAATGTAGATAGGGCCTCTTAATTCCAATTATCCTCCATTTTAAAGCTTAATTACAGTAGTACAAGACTGCCATGGAATGATAATTACAATTTATTTAAACATCGATAAGTACACATTAGATTTTATTTTCCTACTGTGAAACGTATCTAACCTAATGGGCTGATAATTCCATTTAACTGTGTGAAAAGAAACTGGGTTATTTCTGTCAAGTATCATAAAATGGCCATGGCTATTTTATCACAAGATATTAAAAAGAACAGTTGTTTTTGGAAAATGTTATGAATTGGCAGTTCCACTCAGTTTTATTTAGTTTTCAATAAAAAGAAAAAGGAAAAAAAAAAAAATAAGTCTTATGCCTCAAAAGAGGAAGGGCCCCTTCAGGCCTTTACCAGAAAAATGTAAATTAAATTGTGGCAGAACTGATCCTACATTATTCAGACTTCAGAAGAAGTGTAGGGACTGCCACAAGGCTATGAAAGCCCTTCTTTGAGACCTAAGTTACCTACATGGCATTAATCAGCCAAGTCCCTCAAGCTATGTTCATTTATATTAGTTAAAAATCTTATCTGCATCTAGTTTTGGCCTCAGTCCTGAATCAGGCAGATACTGGTCTCAGACACATTGTTTTAAATCAGGACCCATTCATTAACAAACCTGAAGTTGGGTTTTAAAAACATTCCAGAGATGAGAGTCTTCCTAAATTGGCCTTGTTTTCCAAAAATCCAAATTGTATACCAGCACTACTATACTGATTACTGAAACAAAAGAATCAGTAGCAGATTTGTCTGCTTAATACTTATAACCAGGTGCTGAAGACAGTAAGAAGGGCTCAGTTTAAGACTTCAGGGCATCACCAAATGGTAACAAAACAGTTGGATCAAGCCCTTTTGCACTTTTAATTTATTTCCACTCCAGAAAAATTAATGAGACACTTTCTTGGAATCGCAGTTACCAGACAGTGGTTCTTTTGCAAATACTTTTTGTATGTATTTCAGGATATGCGTTACAGACTTCTTCACTGGGAATAAGTGGGGGGGTGGGAGACACGACAGCATGAGTACTGAAACTAAGGATTCAAGTACAGAATATGATAATTTAGATCTTCATTCAAAACTTTTCATGTAAATCTCAGAAGAATTTTGATAGCTGCCAGTCCACACATCCAGAGCCTCTACATTCAAGGCAGTTATATGCGGCATCTTACACCACATCGGATCATCTTTCCCAGTCTTCCCAGAGCTGCACAGGGTAGAGCCTCACTGCCAGGAGAAGTTTGGCTTCTTTTAACACCAAAGAAACAAATGTCTACTTGGAAAAGCAACTCTAGTGATGCAGTATAACACCCACTCTACTCTTCACCGCTACTGTTGCAGTGCTAACTGAAGTGAGCTCAACCTCTTTTTCACATCTCAGAAAGGGAACGAAGCAAGCCACATGCTGGGGGGCAAGGGGGGAAAGTCTCTTTCTTGAGAGTACAGACTTCTGCCTTCTCTGTGCTGAAAATTCCACAACCACCTTTCAAAAGACAGCATCAGCAGGAGAAGAACGCAATTCCATTCCTCAAGTCTTCCCAAAATCAATGCATTTTTTTCTAAAGGGATACAGCATTTTTGACAATTCCCCCTGTAATGGTGACTTGGGCTAATTTACAAATTCTAGCATTGGTCCGTAGCCAGCCAGACACCATTACCACATCATTTGCTTTCCCAGAGGACCTTTCCATGATGGGATTGTGTCCAGGATCCATCTATCAGTCAGTCAAATATCTGGTGTGCACTATATCCATCTCTTCTCAGTATCAACCACTTGCTACTCTTCAGCCCAGAAGCATGAAGTAGGTGAGAAATGTTTCCAAGTGCTCTGTTCAGATAAACACAAGCAATTCCTTGAGATATGTGCAAGTAGCTCAAAACAGCATTTGCATGCTAACTAACACGAGTTCCATTTCATGAGCCTGTGTCATAATGAGAAAGTTGAAGCATCTGAACATTTTGCAGACAGAAAAAACAATTTGTAATTCTCCCATTACAAGAACCTTCATTTTACTGAAACAGAATTCTCCTTGTCTCTGCACTAAATGCTTGCCAGTGATTCAAGAAGGTGCTATGTCCTGCTGCATCAGAATGAATATCGTTTGACCTAGGATATTAATGACAAAAGAATGGAAAAAATTGTGGATGGGAGATTCTTGTTCTCAAAATGCAGTGTCACTTTTATTAATAAGCACAAGTCTATGCAGTTTTCACATGTGGATTAAGCTGGCAACAGTCTAGCAATAATTGTCAGAGTTGTAGTAGTAATTTCCACATTTGTTCTGCATCAGTAATGATTTTGATTATGTTTCTGAAGAGAAGAAAACATGGAAAGGGTGAAAATATCATACAGAAAGAACTATAATTTTATTATTGCTGTCTCTAAAATAATTGTTTACAATACTACTGAATACAGGGGCCTTTGCATGCAAATTATCCTGATATCTAGGTCACAACATGCTTCTATGTGATTTTTTAATTAACAAGCACAAATTACCATTCCAATCAAACATTTCATAAAATTGATGAAAGTGAACTTAACTAACCTTTACCAATATGGTAAGCAATTCCAAAGATGAAATCTGGACGCTTGTGTTGTCCACAAGCTGTGTTAGCCAGAAGCATCATTCCTCACACTCACAGCCTCGTTCAGTTCCAGCTCTTTGGCTCCATGAGGCTTTTAATTGTCAAATTAAAAATGGACAAATGGAAATCAGGCTCAGGTAAGCAGGCTATTTGGATTAGATACATTTCTGTAATGGTGGAGTAATTTAATTGAAACAAATAGATTTGCACCAAGAAAGGGACTCTTTACTTTCTATGCCTAACATGATGATATAAGGCAAGAATAGCAAAAAACAAAAACAAAAAGCAACAATGCTTCTTTTTTTTTTTTTTTTACTAATGCAGCAGGACAGACCTTTGTGTGGCCTAAATTAGGCCCAGCTACATCAATAATTTTTCCAGATTGGCTTTCCTCTACAAAATCAGATGGGTTATTTTACCCTGTTCTTTTCCTAGTGAGCTGGTTGCAGATTATTTGCCTGACTCAGAATTTTAAATATGCCATAGATGTGCCCACTCCCACTTTTCCCTCCTCTTCTTTCATTTCTAAAGATGGCCCTAGTATGAGGCAGATTCTTTTCCCTTTGAGAGCCATGGAGCTTCCACCAACAACTCGAGTCACAGTATGGCTGATTTTACAATATAATCTCCATAAATTAGTGATATTACAATCAAGTAGAAAAGTGGCATGCATTATTTGGTGTGCATGTGAATTAGCATAAATGAATCATTTAACTCATTGAGCTTCACTGTATCTCTGCAAATCAGCTAGTCTTCTCATCCATGTCTTGTTTATGAGTCTATCTCTGGGCCTTAGAGTCAATACCATCATGTACTATGAACAGTACCAGTTAAGCAAAATGCATTCCCTTCCTAGGGATAAATAAGTAATATTCCCAAAGTCAGGAATTAATTCCTAGAATGGTCTAACTCAGGACAGATATAAATGCTGCTAAACAAAACTAAAAGCATCAAAAGAATACTAGAATAATGGGATTGCTGCTTTGATAGCAAAATTAAAGGGGAGAAACCTTTTCCCTGTTGAAGGTGACAGAAAATGGATTTGGACATTACTCAATATTAATAAGCATAAGGTAAAGAAATGTGCAGACAGAACAACACTAGAGAAGTAGAAATATTTGGAGAAGAGATGGAGAAAGACACTGAATTTTAAATCCTTTTGCCTCACTCATCCATATTTTCCCTGAAATCACCCTAAACTAAACTGCACACAGAAGTCAGGCTCCTGGTTCTTCAAATTCAGACTCTTCAGACTCTGCATAGCTATCAGTAACTCCACAAGGAGAAAAAACAAACAAACAAACACCTTAACTGAATGCCACCCTTTTCCTCATTTTCTTCCCAAACATTGAACACAGTCCCAGCTCAGCCCTGGACCAATGAATTAGCATACCACAGCAAGAAACCTTCCTTCAACCCCAACACATTGACATTTCCATCCCTGCTAGCTAGGAATAACTAATCTGTGAAACTTCTACAAAAAGCCTTCACCCCAGCAACTTGGTAGCTTACCTGATGTTTCATGGTAAATCTAAAAAGATAAATGAATCCTGAAAACTTAAACCAAACCCCCACCCTGGTGACTAGATGGAATGTGGCACTGAGTGACAGCCCTGCAGCACGCTTAATATTGCTCTCATACCAAGACTGATACAGAAGAACATGCTCCAAACAAGTGCATTTTAAGCTGAGCTTTCCATCCTCAGAGATCAAATAATTTTCAACACTAAATGAGATACAAAAGTTCAGGGAGTATGGATAGTGTTGCCTACTTAACATTTTTCCTTCCCTGACTTCTTCCAACTACAACCCACAACAACTCTAATTCATTTTAGTGCACATAGGTTTAAGATGCTCAACAAGGGTTTGTGATAATTTGGTGGGCTTAAAGAAACCATGCCCTGAGCAGCTCCAGAAAAGAAAAGGATTATGACCAACAAAAGCAAGAACCAGGCAGTACTTCAGGGAGTTAACTGAAGGCATCTACTTGTATGAGATCCCCAGACACTTAGTGCTCTCCAGAAAGCAATTCACAGCACTCAAGCAAAGTGCTGGGGGACTCAGAATTCCCCTCCAAGTCTCCCTGACAACATGAGGCAGGGCTCTGGCAGAGAGCTTAAGCAGCTTTTCCTTCAGGCTCCCAAGTTCAGTGATGTGAATGCAGTACACCCTCTCCACCCTTTGCAAATAAGGTGCACTGAGACAAATACACCCTCCCTGTGGAGTTTCACATTTAAATGTCACTCCTTGAAACTTTCTCTGCAGATACTGTTCCTGTTATCACTCAGTAGTAGCACTTTGAAGGGCTCTGGAATCCATCCCTTCTGTTCTTATTTATCTACTAGGGGCACAACTGACAATTTGGGCTTTATCTTGCTCAGCACATATAGCACCTTGAATCAGCAGGAGTTGCCTCCTTTGTTGCTACATACTATCTCCCCTTCACCCATCCAGTGCCATATTAAATTATTCATGAATAAAATAACAGTTTTCAGCATTGATAATTTACTGCTAGGCTAAGGGGATATGTAAGATAAAATGTAACTGATATGGGAGTCTGGGCTTTGGCAGCTTTTATAATACTCATTCATCTGGTATTTTCCATCATTAATCCTTGTGCTTTGCTGACTAGAGCATTTGCTCAATGACAGGCATATTTCCCCACTGACATGGATCTGGTACATAGGTTCAGTACCTGCAAACAGCAAGCATATTTTTGTTTGTGGGACTTAATTTATCAAAGTGCTGACATCAGATTTTGCAAAGTCTTAATCTCAGGAGAAGTCACACAGACCTAAGTACATCTACTTGCTTAAAAAATAAGCCTGCTGACATCACTACAAGCTAGCAAGGATGGGTCCCACGTATGCATGCAATAAATAATAACAATTTATTATCCTGATTCATAGACAGTCCCTCTGCCTTTCTTGTCAGAAAAATGATACAATCTTTCACGTTGGGGAGAACTGAACCAATTATTGTTTCTGAAAACCTCATCAAAAAGCTCTAATTGTAGGCACTGGAGCGATGCAAGCGTGGGGAATTCCCTTGGACAGGCACCAGTCAGAGGGGTGTTCACCATGCTCCTTCATTAAGGTAACAGCACATTTGACCATTCCTTGAGCTGATCCCTCTAGCCATTCATGAGATGAAAGTAACAAGATGATGAGCAATGTACCTCCAAGTGAATTCTTTAAGAGCAGGAAATTCAATTGCTCGTTTTAAAATTAAGCCATAAATACAGAGATTTCTTTCCTTACTGTTTCTTCCTTGCAGCAAGAAAACAATGAAAAATACACTGATAAGCTGCTGCTTCACCTAAGCATCAAAGCAAGACAGGCTGCAAAATAGCAATTCTCTCTACCTATAACTCATCAACATGAAAAAAATAAAGCTCGAGACCTGCCTGTACTTCCTAACAGCAACTCCCAATGTCCAGGCTGAGTTCAATGGGGTACAGAACAAAAGAGAGAATTCCTAATGACTCCAGATCAACAGAGACACAATAGTTCCTTTAACAAGTCATCTCACTCAAACATCAGAGCTGAACTGAACTTCAAGGGAAGTTTTCTATTCTAAGACATTTTCACCCATGAGAACACAAAAATTGCTACTTAAAAATCTTTTATTTTTGTGGTGATTTTTAAAATCATAATTGGTTGAACTTCAAAACTAACAGTTGCTTTGCTCAGAGAATATTCCTATATTATGACAATTCTGAAACTTGTTTGCATAAAAAAAAATTCTTAAATTTTGTTTCAAAATGAACTCCCAAACACACGACACTTACTCATCTTGTTGAAAAATTCTCAGTTGACAGGAAACAGAGGAAAACCAGTATTTTCATCTAAATTCAGTAACATGGTGATTGATTACTTTAGTTTACCAAGTGAAGACCTGAGTATCAGAATACAATTGAAGACCAGGTTGATAGTTACTGGGTCTCTACTTTCTGGTAGCAGTCATATTATTTGAAAGTGTTAAAAAACGAACTAAATACATATGTTTTCTGTTGAGATCTTGGCAAAGTCCTAACAAGTTTTATTGACTTGCACACTGAGCCCTCTCAGACTTACAATATACCAGAAAACATGTCAGGATTTTCAATCATTGCTTGCATTTGTAATGATTTGGCCGAGTTTTCCTGCAAAAAAACAGTTTTCAACCTCCAGCTTGTTCCAGACTCATTCCTGAATGAAAAATCACAAGTTTTCTCAACTCCCTACCCTTGTCTGTTCATTTTACTGGGTCATCTGTTATAGGCCATGTTCTTCAAAAGCAGAAGACAGACTGAGAAATCAGAAGCTAATCACTTTCAAAGACATTTGTACACGAGCAATGGTTTTGCCAGTTGCCTGTTGCATCATGTTGGTCAAGTCATTGCTTCAGTTCTTACCCTGTCCTGGGAGCTTGCTGGTGGAGGGCCTGTTCCTTACAATGATGCACTCAGACAATCAGTAGCATAATAATGTCTCGATATTGACTGGAGCTGCCAGCTGCTACACTTAAGTACATCTTAACATCATTAATCAGAACAAAGAAATGCTACATGAGGTTTCCAGTGCAGGGAAGCATCTTCTGCACTGCATATTCTGTCAGTACCACCACAGTAGCCAACAGTACTTGAGGGCACAGAAGGAACATGTTCATTAAGCAGATCCCACTTGATGCAGTTGCTCTTTTTACTGTAATCACAACCTAATGGTATTGAGGCTTTTAGAGCACATTGCTGGGAAGAACAAACAACCAACAAATAACATGACTGTTCTGACCCTTAGTGGAAAATTGCTGCCGTTTCATGATGAAACTGGAAGTGCTAATAACATGTCCAGCTCAATTGCACTTTGCTACACTTCTACGGCAGTGTATTCCTCCCCTGGGTATTGACTGTGTAGTTTCTTGTTGAACCTTACTTACATCACTCTGCAGGTTTCCCACTGGTACAGCCAGACACAGACATTTAGAAAAAAAAAGAAAAAAAAAAAAATCACACCTTTGCTTAAAGACATAAGGGGCCAGACTTTTAGAAAGCCTGTGATGCATCTAGCTTATAGCTAAATAATGCATTTTTTAATGCGTTTTTTTTCCCCAGGAAGGAAAAGCTGGCATGCCTATTGCTTAATGCACATAAACAACAAACCCAAAAACCTACGTCGAGGCAATAACTTACATCAAGGAACATGCACTTAGTTAACTGAGAGCCAGGTAATGAAATAGAGACTTGGACCCCAATTCAGTCATGTGCTTAAGCTTGACAATATCAACACTTATCACCCACAATTTCCTCTTTGACTGGCATATTAAATCAAGTAGAAAATTGCTTCCTAAACCCAACATGCTTAAATAATCAACACAATCTTACTGTTAAGGACAGGCTATTTCCTTCTGTTTCTAGATAAACAACACCCATTTGGCACAGTCAAGTTTTCTCAGGACTTGTGGTTCAGTCTTTTGGTCAATGCATACAGAAGCATGAACAAAGATACATATGAACCCCTATTTGCACTAATGCCTTTGCTACATTATTCTTAGCCATAATACGCTGCCCCTAGGATGTGCTAGCCAGATGTTGCAGGCCCATGTGTCCTCAGGATGTGTTTTCCAGTCCTTAAATGACTAGTACAAGCACTTGGAACTTGATAACCACACCAGAGCTCAGTACTGGCTAGCTACCCAGACACTAGAAATGGGTTTTCCAGAGCAGATTAGATCTTGTTTTTTATAAAAAGGATCCAGGGAATCTGTGAAGCCAAACAAACTGTTGTGCAGATGTAGGAACAAAAAAAAAAAAAAATCACCAACATGGTGTTAAGGCAGATGCCAGAGTAAGGCCAGTGTATCCACATTAGAGGTCAAGCTGAAGTTCCCAAGGTGATACACCATGTTCTTCTAAATGGTGAGTCAAAAAAAAAAAAATTGGACTTGTACAAGGTCAGAAGTGTCTATACAGAAAATGAGGCAGAACTGTTATACTGAGATGCCAAGTAGCTTAGTGGGCCCATGGCAGATGCTCCAGAAAAATCCATTAAGTCCCTCAAAAAGAAACCAAAATCAGTTACAGTGTTTAAAGGGATGGTTTCCCAATATCACTAGCACCAAGCCCATGTGGTGCTGCAGAGATATGTATCACCACACACAGCGCAGGCAAATGCATTACAAAATGTAAGTGGCTGATGAAGATTTTGAGAAGTCCCTTCACAGCATTATGATCACACACCCTTTTCTTTGTTAATGTGTCTCTATTATTCTTATTATAATTATTCTTATTCTTATTTATTATTATTATCTATTATTACTGTTCCGGTTAGACCTCATCTGGAGTATTGTGTCCAGTTCTGGGCTACCTCCCTTAAGAGTGACAGAGATTTACTGGAGAGAGTCCAGTGGATGGCTATAAGGATTACTGGGGGACTGGAACACCTGTCGTATGAGGAGAGGCTGAGAGACCTGAGCCTTTTTGGTCTGGAGAAGACTCAGGGGGGATCTAATAAATGTGTATAAATACATGAGGGCTGGGTGTCAAGAAGAAAGGGGCAACCTGTTTTCACTTGTACCCTGCAATAGGGCAATGGCTACAAGCTGGAGCACAGGAAGTTCAACCTCAACATGAGGAAGAACTTCTTTACTGTAAGGGTTCCAGAGCACTGGAACAGGCTCCTCATGGAGGTTGTGGAGTCTCCTTCCTTGGAGACTTTTAAGAGCCATCTGGATGCGTTCCTGTGTGACCTGCTTTAGACTAGATAGTCCTGCTCTGGCAAGGGGGTTGGACTCGATCTCCAGAGGTCCCTTCCAACCCCCAATATCCTGTGATTATTAGGAATGCTCCTTTTTATCCTGCTAGGTGATCACAGCTTACAAACACTTACCTGACAGCTGCACCAGAGGCCAACCCTTACTCAGATATGACCTCATAGCCCGTGTTAAAGAGGAAATATCTTAAATTACTTGCTAAAGGCTGTATATTCTGCATTAACTATCTGGACCCTTTGAGTCTGTGCAAAACCTCTACCTCAGAAAGGATCTGATTGATCTCAAGATGTGTGCCAGAGCTTGATCTAATCACATTTATCTTTCATATATCTTTGCACCTCTTCAACTTTAAGCCTTTCTTAACTCCTTTAATAAATACTAATTCATTTATACTTTATTAAACAGGCCCAGTTTCTCTTGCCTCCCTCATCACCAGCCATAGAAACTGTTATACATCTCAGCTGACAGTCTGTAGAACAAAGGCACATCCAGCCTTCCTGTGTGATCCAAAGGAGTCTCTGGGACCCATCTATCTTTAATAGCACAGAAGAATATTCTCCTCCTGGTGCAGAAAGAAAAAGATATACAATTTTAAAAAGGCACTGTGATTTAATTCTCTCCACATAAAAGAAAAATTAAAAAGAAGATGATCTTCTAGAACTCACTCTCAGATGAATCTAAAGCTCTGGGATGTTGCAGAGTGCAATATGCACCTACAAGGGATATCTGAAAGATCAGGAAATAAATTCTGCAACAGAGACAGACCCTAGGAACCATTAAAAGGTTCATCAATCCTTTCTGCAAATAGACACCCTATATTGGCAGTTCTCTTCATCAAACACCTTTCAGGAATAATAAACTGGTAAAATACTAGACAGTATGTAAAGTAAATGGATCATGATGTCCGAGTGCCAATATAAGAAGCAAATAACCTGAAGCAGAATAATTTTGTTTTAAATCCCTCAGGAAAGTTGTAACATTACTCGTAACTGGAGCTGAAGTGAGAAGAATAGAAAGTAAAATAAGGTCAATTTTAGGCACGTATATTTAGCGGATATAATTTTAGGTAAATATATTTAGTAGATGAGTCAACTAATCTGCAGAAACAGCATGGAGAAACAGCTTGGGTGGGGTTATAAACTTGCATGGTTGTGAAAAAGGCAGAAACTGCAAAAAACTTCAGACAGCCAATTTAGGATGATGACAGCTACTCCTTTCTGAATGCTTGTGTGAGAGCCTGAGCATGTGACTAAGCAGAGCATCCTTCACATCTGCAAAACAATTTCAGATACAGTTTGTGATAACCACTCACAGTTACAGTATGGTCAATTGCCTCACTAAGTCCTATATCCCCCCAAACTCTAAGTTGTCCTCATACAGATGATGGAGAATTTACTTCCTGTTTTTCCTAGTTATCCCCCATTCAGCTTCATTCATCTCCCTGGGGAGATAACTACCCATTTTTGGAATTACCATGATTAATCCCAGCCTGAAGGACTGCTGATACCTGCAGTGTCTGACAAGGTGTGGTCGACCACTCCACGAAATGCACCATGAAATTTGCCCAAAAGTGTTCTAATTACACAAGAGGATTAGGTGCTGAAGTGAAATCCCAGGTGGAAAGAGGTTACAGGAACTTGCTCAGGCTTATTATGCAACAGAGTGAAACAGAGTAGATTCTGTCCAGTTCACTTCTAGCTTCACTTCTTATCCACTGGATCAGAGAAACATTTCTTAAGTTTCTCTTAAAATTATTTTGGTATAAAGACTAAACTAGGGACAAGAGAAACATCTGGATTTCTGACACCTTATCTCAGCTGACAAGCTGATTTGTTCATCTCCTGTAGCATGGATAATCAATGTTCCCCACATCAAAATGTGTTGGCCATTAATAGCAGCAACTCTCATTTATTTTGTTAATTAAGAAGTGTTCCACAGATCATAATTATTTTTGAAAATTATCTATAATAATTCAGCACGTGAACAGATGAATCATTTTATCATCCTTTTAAGAAAAAATACAGCTAGTACTCTTGGAGGAAACTTTCTATCTTCCAAGATTTTAAAAGCAAAAATAGAGAGGATCAGATTCAACAACTGTATGGTATTTTAGGAGAGATCAGTAAAAGGATTTTTGTTAATTCATTAAAATCTGCCCTGTGACCCTATCTCAGTATACCAAGGCCTGAAGTGCAGAGGTAGAGTAATAATTGGATTGTGTGTACAGCATGTGCTTTTTAATGAATTTATGATGTATTGCACTGCAGTCAGAAAGAATGTGTTATTTCAACACATTTTACAATTTTGACTTTTTTTTTTTTTTAATAGCAGCTAGGTATTTACAGAAGTACATAACATTGTGCTACATTTGCCAGAGGACAAAATACATACAGCCCGTCTTTCATGTTATGTTTCTGTTAAGGGTTTGATCTTCTAGGAAATCTGACAGTTGCATGAAAATGGCCACATCCCTCTTAACCCACCTTAGCTCAGATCCACCTTGCTCACCACAGTGATGAACTCCAGCTAGCTGAAATAAATACCTCTTTGTTCATCTGTTTAATCCCTAAAAGGCAGCAGCCGGGTCAAGACAAACATGCATTCCTTCCTTCCCACTACATTTTTTTTTTTTCATATGACCTTTAAAAGCAAACCAACAAGACACAGTGCACACACAGAGCAAACTTGAAAATACGTGTAAGCTGAGCCCATGTTCCTTCCTCCAAGCTCCAACATACAAGGACTAGATCTCCCTCTGGAGAGCTGCAGATCACCTGGGTAATAACAAGCCCCTCAGACTGCCAGATAGATGCTCTTATCTGCTCTGACTCCCTCAGGAAAGGTGAGTCACTAAAGTAAGCACCAAATTGCCAAAAAAAACCCCAAAAACAAACAAACAAACAAACAAAAAACAAAAACAAAAAAAACCCCAAACAAACAAAAAAAAAAAACCACAAACCTGGAAAAAGAAGGGAAGGAAAAATCTTCTCTGGAAAGTGCTCACATATTTAACACTGACAACAGAACTATCTGAATATCCCCATTTAGCCTACATTACTAATGATCGAGCAATGTATTTATAGCATTATAACTCAGCTAGCTTCCTTAAATTCTGCGCATGAATCTAGAGATTATACAATTCTAGATGTTTGTAATAGTAGATAAACTTTTTATTCCCCTAACTCTAATTCTTGAGGTGAAGAGCTCTTACAATTATCACTTACAATCTAATCCAGGTTCATCAACAATTTGGATTTGCTAATGATGTTTAACAGACCACAGTGATTGCTGTCCAGAATTCTTCTAAGAGGCAAAACAAACATCTAAATTATAACTTTCTAACATCTGCTTCCTCTAGGGGAAGATTTGTATGAGGTTTGACAGATGCAAGAGCTCTGAAGAATGGTTGTTACAAATGAGCCAGCTAGCAAAGTCTTGGAAAACGCAGCCAGTCGCGGGTTATTGAAATGAGCTCCAACCCGAGGCAGAAATAACGTGCAGCTGTTCCTCCTGAATGCTGTTCAGGAGAGAGATGCTATCTTATGATGGTATTAATAGATCTCTTTTACTCTGCGTACCACCTGGAAAATGAGAGCCCGCCATTTAATCTCATTTAATGTTATTTATAGTGTATTAAGTAAAAAAGAAAACAACCCAATAAACAACAAACCAGGAGAGTCAGTGCAGCAACAGTGCTGAATGAAACAGTTGACAGCTAGCAGAGTCCGTACATTGACTTTTCACTCAACACATGAATTTGAGCACACTATGATTGGAGCTTTTAATGTCACTCCATCTTCAAAGAAGTAACAGTTCTATGAATAATTCTTACTACAGCTTACTGTGCATTTTATTTACTAAGCCAAACACAAAGAAAATTGGATATAACATGCCAGCAATCCTTTTTAACAGAAATTTCTAATCTGTCTCTATGCCCTATTGCCAAGACATTCTTCTGACTCAAGAAATACCTCCCTTCTACAGAGACTGAAGGAAAGAAAATTCTATGCTTACAAGTCCTGCAAAAAAAGGAGGAACGTCACAAATTATACACCTTTGAAAAATTTGTTGAGGTTGTAGTTTGGGTTTTTTTGTTTGTTTTAACAGAACTAGTGAGAAAATATAACAGGGCTCTAGTTGGTACCTTCTTTAAAACAAATATGATCAGAAACAACACTGTAGTAAGGCTTATAGCTGGGAAAAAGGAAAAAAAAAAACCACCAAAACACACAAAACCCAAACAAACACGAAGAGCAGTTACTTGTAATGGCTGAAGAAACCCCATGAAACCAGCGAAAAACAGCCTGCTCCCAATGGACTGGTGGCCTTAATGCTGCACAGAACCCCCTCTGAAACCTGCCCAGTTTCTTTACTCTTCTGGACCTGATCCAGCTGTTCACGGGAGGACGAGCAGCTGGGACTTGGGCTGAGCTCTGCAGGAGTACATCCCCAGAGCCAGTTGTTAACTGTTTTGCTGGAAGAGGTGGACAAAGGCTATGGCAAATCTATTTCACCAGTTTCCTATCAAAAGGCGAGCAGAGTTAAATTTCTCAGGCAGCAGGAGCGAGGGTGGATGCTGGCTCTTTGTTGAGCTATATGTTTTAACACTGCTTGCTGATCAGGAGGAACAGATGTTCGACCATATAGCTGGTTTTCCCCTGTGTGAGAGCGCCCTACCCATACAATTGCTTCCATTCAATTTTGGGTCAAGCTGTGCGCAGGCTGTCCAAATCACACAGAGGGTATAGAACTGCAACCATATCAGTTTCTCATATGGCAATTCCACACGGCTCTGCACCCTTCTGGCCTTGTAGTCTGTAACGTCTATTAAATTCTGTCTGTATCTGACAGCATAAATTCTCATTAACATCTTGTGCTTTCCCTTGTGAGGTCTCATAGGGAATAACATGCATTACTTACCAAACTAAATGGTACCTTTCCCAGAGCCCAGCCTCTGGCACACAGAGAACAAAGGCCAACTATCCTGCACAAGTGTCAGCACAACTCACAGAATATGATGGCTACAAGCAGTGAATAATTTCCATCAGCGTCCAGATTGACAGGATGCTTATTTTCTGCCAAATTGAACAAAAGTTTGATAGGCTCACAGCACCAGTGGAACACACTAGGCAATGCTGCTGCCATTGTTCCATTATGTCACTATGTATTGGGAAAAACGTGGTACCCACAGGAATGCATCTGTATTACCTACCACCTAGCCAGGAGAGGGACTATAATTTGCAGCTATTTAGAGTAGTACAGTATCTGTTCTGAATTTGAGTTTGCTCAGTTTCCTTTAAGATACCTTTACCAAGCAGCTCAAAATGAAGGATAAAAATTTAACCTCCTTGCTTAAAAGGTGCACTAACACAGAAGAACAAATTTTTAATGTGAATAAACATGTAATGTTCCAATGTTCATGCTGTTACGCAAGAGACACTGAACATAAAATTCATGTGCCAAGACTGAGGTAGAACATCATATATCCACTATAAAGTTCCAGATTATGTGCAGCAATACGCAAGATCTGAATGAACAGCACACATAGAATAATAGAATCACTATGGTTTGAAAGGACGTTCAGAATCAAGTCCAACCTTCCACCCAACATCTCCCTAACCACTAGACCATAGCCTCAAGTGCTACATCTACTTGTTTTCTGAACATCTCCATAGATAATGACTCCACCACCTCCCTGGGCAGCCTGTTCCAGTGCCTAACCACAGTGAAGAAGTTTTTCCTAATGTCCAATCAAAACCTTCCCGGTTCAACTTGAGGCCATTTCCTCTTACTCTCTTCTCCCAAATTACTGTTGATAGGACAACACCCACCTCACTACAATCTCCTTTTAATGAGCTGTCATAGAGTAGATACCGTACTTCAAGATATATAGTCAAGTTTCCTAAACACTTTATAAATAAGACTGTTTTTCCTATCACCTACAATTTACAACCTTGAGCTCTTAAGGCAGAAATCAACAGACCACTGTGTGAACCATGTTGAGCCTACACTACTCACCGTTAAGATAAAGATCTTTGACCCAAAGGCTACATGCTACAAGCTGAACAGATTAACTGAACTTTCCTACTAATGAATAGCAGTCCTCTTATATGGGGAAGTTTGACAAGTCATGGTGCCATAGAGCCTTCCTAAAAAAGCAGTTTTAAGTGTGATCCAAAAAAACCCAACCAAACCAACAACAACAAAAAACCCAAAGTAAACCAAAAACCAAACACCACACAAACTTTCTCATAGAGTATTTTATCCCTCATAAATTAAGCATTCCTGAGAAAATTAAGGCAGATATGTTTTTACCCAGGATGCAGACAGCAGATTGCAAGCAGGTGCAGAGAACACCTACAGATGAGATTTTATTTTTCCAAGGTACTCTGAGAACTTCCCTTTAATTACATACGATGGTAACCTTTCCCCAAAAGAAAGGCTTTGTACTTTACTGTTACTGGAACTGAAACCACCCATGAACAAGGCAGTAACTGAGAAGTGAAGTCCTTGCTGTAAGAGTGCACTACTTGAAAAAGTCATCATTTTACAGTTGCTTTAAGGGGCAATGGACTTCCTAAACCCAAAATTAAACTCCTAAATTCATACTTGAGCAGCTGTGACATTTTCTAGAGGAGTGAGTGTCAGCATATCCCTGGGGAAATCATCTCAACGTAGCAAAACACAGAAGTCCACAGATGGAGTAGAGGTAACTCCATCATCTGTGTTTTAATAGAAAACTGTTGTCCCTTTAACATACCATCCAGAAAGAGGCAGATTCATGTGCAGCTGATTCTGAACTGGGAACATATGATCCTTGCAGCCTTCTCACTCATATTAATCTCAGAGAAATGTAGACTTCCACAGTCAGCATGGACTGGAAGGACAGATGGTTTTCTTGCAGCATGAACATTTCTGAAGTACAGAGCCACTCCTCCCCCTCCCTCTAGTCCACCAAAAAGAAAAATTTTGCTTTGAGAAGAAGAGCTTAATGTCAGAGCAAAAGACACTGGACTTCTATTTTTTGATGGTTGGTTTGCTTCCTAAAGTATGGCAAAATTAAGGGATTAACAAGAAAAGGAGGAATAGCAGCATTGTAAGGTCTGATTCCCAGTCCTACAGCCCGTTCTCAGATGCAGGAAGCAGAAGCCTCCTGCAGAGATACATAAGAAGCTGTATACAGCCAGCAGCTTTTTAGTTTTCAACAATTCTACAAATGAGAGGAAAATGAGAATTTAGCAGTATCTGGAAATGGATTTTTTTTTCCTGACCACAGTCTGTAGGATGGACAATTCTTGCTACCTGGATTTAGAGCTGACATCATTTGGTCAAAAAGAGTTTGATAAGAAAGAAAACCTTTCTGGAACAAATTTTTTTTCTGTACTCAGGTTGATATAAATAGCAACATCAAAGAACTTGCTAATGATGTTACCTAGAGACAATGCAGAACACTGAAAATACAGCAGCTTCTACTGCATGATGGTCTGGAAAAAAACACACTTCAATACAACAAAAAGAGGGGAGGAATCACTTCCAGACTGGCTGTAATAAGGCAGAAAAGGGAGAAGCTGCTAAGAGGGATTGATTAGTATTAGCAACCTTAGTGCTGAAAAACTGGGAAGATCTTGAAAACTCTAAGTGTAGATGTTGAGCTATAAAATTTCTTAGCTCATGTACAAGGGGAAATGAATCTGATAATTCAGAATCTATTTGCCCTGGGTTGGTGATGGTTTCACATCCACAGATAGAAGTCTCAGGAGGATCTCAAGAGTTTTGCTCTGTAGTTCTAATCAATGGCTGGGAAACGGTGCTCAGATGTCCTCTGCTCAGTGATTAAAGGATCAGCAGAGCAGGGCAGCAGCTTTCAACTTCTAAAAAGTTCTGAATTTGTGTTTGTACATGCTGAGCTGTCCAAGCAGGAGATCATCTGAACAGGATTTTCAAAGGTATTCAGAGCATACCTAGTCATTTTCTATATCATAAAGTAAATTAAAAACACATTTCCTGAAATTAAATCTTGATCCTCCAATAAGACCAATGAGAGAACAGACCTCTTCACTGATGCGTGGTTCATGGAAAGGTCAAGGCTTAGTGGGTAAAGCCTGAGGCCCAGGGAGTTCTGAGACAGTTTTATCATTATCTGTAGGGCCTGGAGATGAGAAACAGGAGTGTCAGAATTTCACCAGCAATCTCTGCCACTAAGTACTACATAAATCCATTTCCTGAATCCTCAAACTTGAAAATAGTCTTACACTAAAGAGTGACTCGATTAGATACTGGATTATCAAATGTTTCAAATCCAGTTCTGAAAGAAAGATTTATCCTATGTTTGAAATACATCTTGAGCGAGTCACCTTGTTTTTGCTGAAACCGTAATAATAATGCCCATAATTATTTGACCTAGCTTAAGTTTTCTATATGGTTCTCATGCTTTTCAATACAGGAACTGCCAGAATACATTAAGCCTGTTCTACACTCTTCAAGTGTCCTAAACCTGGCCACAGGCTGCTTCATAGGTAAAGCACAAAACCAAAACAATTGACAGCATAAAATAACCCATTTCAGGGGGATGCATTTCTGCAGCACTTTCAGCTAGCCTACTTTCCCAAAGCTTCTCACCTCTACAGTTATGAGCAGTCATACAGATAGTAATTTTCTCATTATTCATAAAACTACCTTGGCTCTACTGCCCACAGTTCCTAGCATGTTAACAGTCCCCCTGCAAATGCACATTCCTTGTTTCCATCACACCTGCCCAATTTTAGAGATCTCAATATTCTCATCTTTTCTCTTCCTAGACCTGTGATTTTTGCCTGACAGAAAGACTCAAACAGTATTTTCTATTTTAAATGAATAAAATGAAAAAAGCTAAGTAGGCAGTGGCAGCTCCAAACCATCAACTGGCACCTCTTCAGTTAAGTATATTAACTGGGAAGCTCGCCTCCTACTGTTAAACTCTGTCAAACCTTTAAACCATCTGAAGTGCTTGTTGCTACCTGGAAATCCTTATAAATGGACTTTCTGAAGCTAAGGAGGAGAGATGTGCTGCTGGACCTTGTACTAATGAACAAAGAAGGTCTGGCTAGGGATGTAAAGGGTGGGGGCAGCCTTGGCTGTAGTGACCATGAGATGGTGGAGCTCATTATCAAATGAGAAGGGAGCAGAGCGATAAGTAGGATTGCAACTCTAGACTCCAGGAGAGCTCACTTTGACCTCTTCAAAGACCTGTTTGGAGAAGTCCCATGGGCTAAGATGCTGGAATGTAGAGGAGCCCAAGAGAGTTGGTTAACATTCAAACACCACTTCATATAAGCTCAAAATCAGTGCATCCCTGTGAGAATCAAGTAGAAGACGCAGAAGACCTGCATGGATGAGCAAGGAGCAACTGGAAAAACTTACATGGAAAAAGGGACTGGTCACTTGGGAAGATTATAGGAACATTGTCAGGGTATACAGGGACGCAACAAGGAAGGCCAAGGTCCTCTTGGAATTAGAGCTGACCAAGGGTATAAAAGACAACAAGAAGGGCTTCTTCAAGTATGTCAGTAGCAAAAGGAAGACAAGGGAAAATGTGGGCCCACTGCTGTATGAGATGGGAGTCCTAGTGACACAGGATACAGGAAAGGCCAGTTGCTGAATGCCTTTCTTTGCTTCAGCCTTAACCACTAAGAACAGTCCTTAGGAATCCCAGTCCCTGCAGGTAAAAGAGAAATTATGGTGGAACAAAATCTCCACTGGTAGATAAAGATTGGGTTAGGGATCATTTTGGCAAACTGAACACTTGGAAATCCATGGGCCCTGATGGCATGCTCCTGATGGGTGCTGAAAGAGCTGGCTGATGTTGTTACTATGCCACTCTTCATCACTTTTGAAAGATCACGGAGAATGGGAGAGTTGCTTGAGGAATGGAGGGAAGCCAATATGACTCCAGTTTTCAAAAAGGGCAAGAAGGAGGACCCAGAAAATTACAGGCCAATCAGCCTCACCTCCATCCCTGGAAAGGTGATGGAACAGCTCATTCTGAAGGTTATCTCCAACGACATGAAGGAAAAGGAGGTTATTTTGAATAGTCAGCATGGATTCAGCAATGGGAAATTATGCTTAACTAATTTGATAACCTTCTATGATTGTGTGACTAGCTGGGTAGATGAAGGGAGAGCAGTGGATGTTGCCTACATTGACTTTAGCAAGGCTTTTGACGTTGTCTCCCATGACATCCTCATGGAGTTAAGCTCAGGAAGTGTAGGTTAGATGAGATGTGACTGTGAGATGGATTGAGAAAACTAGCTAAACAGTAGAGCTCATAGGGTTGTGATAAGCAGCACAGAGTTCAGCTGGAGGCCTGTTGCTAGAAGAGTGCCCCAGTGGTCAGCATTGGACCCAATCCCATTCAATATCCTCATCAACGTCCTGGATGAAGGGTCAGAGTGTACCCTCAGCAAGTTTGCTGGCAATACAAAAATCAGAAGAGTGGCTGACATTCCTGAAACAGGAAAGGGATAGTTTCCTTGAAAAACAAAACAGGTAGAGGACATACTTCTGAAGATACAAAGGCCACAGCTAGATTATGTGTGAATACTTCTTGAAAACGTTTTAAATGCACAGAGCTATGGCTACAAGCTCTACATCATTCAACAAACACATCACTGAGCTTGTGTTTTTGGTTAATACTAAATCCATAGCATAGGAGTTGAAATGATACTCATAGTTTGAGGAGATAAGAAAATGAATGATTTTGTAAGCTGAAGTTATGCCAGCCATCCAAAGCTGTTAAGCACTGTGGGTCTCCAAAGTAGTGGGTTTGGCACCAATGTAAATAAATATAAACTGACTAAAGAGTATATGAAAGCAGCACAATGAAATTTAAATGCCAGTAAATAATGCTTTTGCTGAATAGGAATTTAATTTAGGAGATACTGTTTTAAGTTACCAACTAATGTAGCATTTGCAACCTAACAAATAATAATTCCTGGGCATTTTTCTTCATGGGACAAGCTATATTTGTATCAATACAAAAAAAAAAAAATTGACATTTTACTGTCGCAGAGAACTTGCTATCACCACGCAAGTGTAAAAATAATACACAAAGTAGCATATACTAAATTCATAATAGTGTGGTGTTACCTTTAGTAATGTAAGTTGAGAATGATCCACAAAGCCCCAAAGTCATAGACAGAGCACACATTGTTGAAGATGACTTTTTAATCAGACTAAGATTTAGACCTTCCTACCTGCAAAGCAGTGTGCTCTCAGAGCAGCCCTTGGAAAGATGGGCACAAGTGTTGGTTAAATGAAAACATTGCTTCTAGGAGAAAAATAATATAAAAATACCTATTCAAGTAGCTCATATTTGGCTTAAAGAATAAAAATTGTACTAGGAAAAAAATCCCAAAGTGACAAATGAGGCCTGAGACTTTGCACACACTGCTGGCTATAAGTTGGTGGGTTGTTGTCCAACCCTGACTCTGATGCCCCTCCCATTGGATTGGTGTCATGACTTGAAACATGCCTCCAGTGGACTTGTCATTGATGACACTTTGTCCATATCCCCTCCACAACACTTTGAGTCGTGTCTCTGCCTGTTGAGAGGGGGGGCTTTGCACATAGGCAGATGAAACAGGCCAGTTCTCTGTCTGCCTCCAAGTCCCCCTGAGTCACGGGATTTCTCTAGAGGAGTGAGGACAGAGGAATGCAGGCTGTTGTGCTTCCCATATGCCTGGGGTCCTGGATGCAGATGCTTAGAGCTGCAAATGTTGGGTCAATTCCCTCTAATAACATACTGCTCTTCAGCTCTATTTGTTTTGATTTCAAACCAGACCTTCTGCACTAGAGGTCCCATTGCTAGACTAAATCTTTGCTGATTTTACCAGCAAAATTATTAGTCCTTGTGTGGTCAACTTTCGCTATGCAGCCTGCCCCTCCCAAGACCAGCACTAATGATGCTATCTGCAATACACCCAGGAGCAGTCTGGTTATAACCCTTAAGAGAGCTTTTTAGAGTTTTGTGTGTCATAGCTTTTCTTGCTTTGCCCACCACATTAATAATACACCCATCGCTGTTCTTTTCTGTTTTATCTGCATATGACAACTTTAAGCTGAAAGCTGCTCCTATAATCACAACATTTCGTCCATGCTCACTCTGTAATATCTTATTTGCACCGGTGTAGAGAGTGGCAATGTGTTGCCTAGTGACCAGAAGCATTCCCCTCCACCCTTTTCTCCCACAAGTGAGGCTTTTGCCATGGTAAATAAGTGAGTATTTTAATATTACGGAATTAAGTTTTATTAGATGTCAGCTTCCTAATAATATTGCAGAGACCTATAAAATAGAACTCCACGCATCTGCTTGCCAAATGGCTTTCTAAGCCTCCTAATGTTTCCATTTATGCAATACAATTCTTTTTTATATGGCATTTTACAGCTCTAGGAAAAACACTTTCCAGCTAAACACATTCTAATACATATATTTGGCTTACATGAATGCATACAGGAAAACAGGCAACAGTTCTGTGTCTACCCAAAGGACTTGCTTTCACTTCTTACTCTATCATCAGTCATGGTCTGTATTTCACCTTTATCTTAATTGCCCTTCCACTACACAATTAATACGAATTGTAGGAATTCTAGAGTGAAGTTCTTTCCTTTGTGATCTGCAAGTGATGATAATGGCTCCTGTAGCTGTTAACATTTGTCAGTTGAAAAGAGAGAGAAGGCATGGGACAGTGCATAGAGTAGGATGTCAGCTGCAGTGCTGCTAACACCCAGCTCACAAATCTCAGGTCTGATTCAAATAGCACACACAGCAGGCTTTAGAAACCATAGATTTTAAAAACTAAAGGAAAAAGTGGTTGGACACTTATTTTAGTTGCATCCCTCGTTTTTTTTTCATGTTACACTCATCACTTGTTTCTTCCATCAGGGCAAAAGTTAGAAGCATGCAATGATCTCTCTTGAAATGGAAGCTGCCAGACTTGTGTAAAATTCCAGCTTCTGAAGTCTTTGAGAAAAACCAAGTACTGCAAAATTCAGTCAATTCACCTGTGGATGATACAGCAATAAAGTTTCTCTGCCATCCAGATATAAGAAATTTTCTGTGACACAACACAATACTGCACCATCTCAAACCTTTCCAGAGGGAGAGATCATCCTTCAGATAACCCTCCACTCTGCCTCCCTTGAAAGATTGCATTGACATCTCCGAAGCAACCAACCACTAGCATACAGAAGTTTCATCTGTAACAAGACCAAAAAGAGACATCAAAAACATCCTCCAGCAATAACGACTCAAATTCATAAAGTAAATTCTGACATTTTCCTGTGCTCTCTGGAGCAGATTCAAATATTGACTTAAACATGGCTGCATGAGATATTCTGAACCAAAATGAACAGGAGATTAAACGTGTAAAGAATGAAGGAAAAATTCTATAAGAGAACCCAAGAGAAATAACGGGTCCCTTCACATACCATGTTGTCTAAGGTTAAGAGCATTAGAGTCCTTGAATGTTGCGGTAGACATTCTCTTGTGCCTTGTATGGAACCAAGAGAACAGCCTAAACAAACCAACCAAAAAAAGCAGAAAAAACCCACCCCTTGGGATTTGATTATGAAGTTATGTTTACCCCAGCCCTTTCTGAACAGGGGCTTGGTTTAACATTTTAAAAGGCTCTAATTCCCAGTTTCAGAAGTGACTTTTTATTTCTGGCTTTGAATTCAGCTGAGCCTATCCAAATAGTACAGAGTTAAGTAGAAACCATATAAATATTGTTCAGCTTCCAACAAGCCTTGCTGCTGTTGGCAAGGGTAACAACCACAGTTGAGCTTTGGAACAGCCAAGAGGAAGGATGTCAAAGGCACAAATGAATTAACTGAGAAACTTTAAAGAGGAGGATGGAGAACTTTGTTAGCTATTTATTAGAGTACAAGTGAGAAGGAAGGACCTTCGGATAGCCTGGAGGACTACACAAAGCCCAAGTACATAGAAAAAGCCACCAATTGATGTGCCTTAGGCTGCACAAAAAAGCTTTACTGCTGTTAGATTTCATTCTTGATAAGGGAATTCAGGATTTGTCCACTTCTCTATAAAGAAACAAGACTCTTCCAGCCAGAGAGTGAATGAGGGATGGAACCACGGAGCTACATTTCTGCCTTCTGAGCTGGCTATAGCAGTGAAAACTGATAAAATTTTGCTATGAGTTGCACATTCATGGTCTCAGATTTTACTAAAAAGTGATGGAAAATACTTGGTATAAAGCTTTGTTTGGGTTTTATTTATGAATACCAAGGGGCCAGATTCACAAAGTGAATTAGGGATTATGGTTCTGTGTGGCTGTAAGCAGGTCCTTACATCACTGTGCACAAGGGGAAGAAGGAAAAGACATACAACCTACTGAATATGTACCATCAAGTTTGCTTCTCTCTTGCAGCCTGCTAACACCACTCTTGCATTTTACCTTCTGTCCTATCTAGGATCCTCAGATGGCTGCTTTGAGTGATACAGATGCTTCCTTTAAAAAGAGACTGAAACCAGGTCCTGGAGCTCTTATACTGACCCAAGGAACGTAACATCGTTTCCTGCCTGCTCCTGGCATTCGAAATGTGTCTGACTCAGAAAGTCAATAGATGCAGAGAACTTGGCAGACGTATGTATACATATACAACAGAATAATTATCCACCTCATACGAGAGCTCCACACATGCCAGAGATCGTGTCTTTCTAATTCAAGGGCTGGAGACTACAGCCCAAGAGTCATTTAGTTGGGAAACAACAAGTTCAACTGCTTCTGAGCTGCTGCCTCTACACCACGTGCCTTATCTCACTAGATACAGACTCCTGCATCACCTCAGGCAAACTGGCATTAGCTGCCTCACATCTGTGCAGCTGAAACAGCATCTGGAAAGTGCTCTGTACAAATGCACTGTGGTCTGCAGGAAAGCAGAGAATAGACACTCTGAGGGCCCTTCTGGGTCTACTATGTTCCTGCTTGTGAGAAAAAGAATCTTTCCAGCTTTTATCCCCTCCACCTGAGGCACTTATAACATGATGGTCTGCTTCACCAGTGAAGAAACAGAAATAAAGCTCTGAGCTTCTGCCTTTAGAGTTGTGTGCCTCTTCATCTCACCCCCAAGTTCACCCATACATCCTACTTCTCCTTTTACTTATACTCTGCCCTGCACAGCTACAGTCTTGAGACCTCTCATCCCTCCATAGACTGCCCTACATGGCCACTTGCCCAAGTGCTTTGTATAACTCTTATAACATCACCACATTCTGCCAGTTCAAAAACCACGAAGTCCACCTCAAAAAGAAAGAAATAAAGGAATTACCTGAAAACATAGTAAGTAATTAAACTTTTGTTTCTGGTTGCCATCTGTCATATTTTTAAACATATATTTTGCATTATGGATAACAAAGCTCTTACAAAGTTCTGGGCCTTGCAAGTCAGTCCTTAATTAATCTGCATAAAAGTCAGGGGAGGGAAGAGGGAGCCCAAAGCTAAAGACCTATTGAGAGAAACAAAACAAGCTACTGAGGGAACAGAGTAGAGAAGATAGAAAAATCAGATGCTCCAGAGGAAGTGGGACCCTGTTTTACTCCTCATGTATGTGGAGAACCTGCAGTGTTACTGGTTCAGTTTTCTTTGTCTCCTTTTTAAAAACAGGTGAGCCAGGTGCTACAGGTGGAAAAGAAATACAATACTGTTCTCCAAAGCTCAAGTGCCACCAGAGCAAATGAAAACCTTTTCTAGTCAGTAGGACAGTGTATTTGATAAAGTACTGTACAAGTCTGGGTAGCACAATCTGGACAAACATGATGGGAAAAATATGAAATACCGTTGTCCAGCATCCCAAATACTTGAGTCAAACTGACATCAAGGTGACGAGGAATCTTAACTCCTTTAAATAGGCTATAGCTGGCATTTGTTTCTAAACATTAAGTGCTTTTCTGGAGTGAAGTTCTCATTTAAGCATCTGTTTCATGGTTAAGGAGTGCAAATAAAGGAAAATAACATCCCCAGCAAAACTATTTATCATTCTAGATTCATATCAATGCATCATAATCCAAGAATGAAATGACAGCAAGTATATTAATATTTTCTTGTGTACTTCACTTGCTTGAAGGCTGCCAAACAAACAAAATTTAACACAGATTTTCCTCTTTAGGAAAGGACCTTCATGCTTTTCATCAGAAGCTTTTGATTTTTTAAATTTTGGGGGATTTTTAAGTGTATGCCTTTTCCTTTTTTTTTTTTGCTTTTATTTTTTGTAAAATAATGTAAATCCTGATCATGCAAACACTATGGCATAGGAATAATTTGACACATTTCTTATCCTGCCAAACTCACATAGTTTTGATCCAATACAACTAATGAACACACTTCTGTGCACTCTGAGGGAGAAAAAAATAATTCAGATTCAGTTTGGTTCACATCCTTAGGTAGGGTCAAATACTTGTGGGATGGGAGAATAAAGAAACTGCTCAGCTTTCGTTTTTCTACCTGAACATAGCATCCAAATCTCCTAAACCACTTAGCTTCAAAGGAAAGATGTGACTCCTTCTGCTAAGCAGCCCAAATATTTTCCCATCCCTTCCTGAACATGGACAATCATGCCAAGCAGAGGTACTTACTATGATATCCAGCAGTCACGAAAAGGAAGTATTTGCAGTCATTACAGATCATCTCCTGGAGTCAGAAGACTTAACGTGACAGCCTGGCTTGGGATGTGCTATTTGCAGCCTGCCTCAGTGTGGAGAATCGTTACAGTTGGAGAATTAGGAAAGAACTGTTTTAATGTAAAAGTACTAAATTCCAGAAGACTGAAAATGTGCAGAATTATTAAAGTTTGGGAAATTCAGAATATAGAGAAGAATATGGACAAGGAAAGGCACCTAAATATCAGTGCTTTCTACTAGCTGGGGAAAAAAACCCAAACAAACAACAAAAAAAAAGCACACACACACAAAATAAAAAACAAACAAACAAACAAATCACAAACCTTTCATTATTTAACAGCAAACATTTACCCTGCCCAACAGAAATCAGTGCTTGAAACTGTAATGAGACAGGGGTCAAAAAGTCTGAGGGCAGTCTTAGAGTTGGTTAGTTTGGCTGGCTTTTTTAACACAGTAAAACTGGATGCCTTGAAATCTGCTTAGGGATTTGCAAGAAAAGAATGAGGTATTCTTATACAAACGTTATGTAATTGTAAAAAAACTTCGAAAAAAATACCCTGAGCTCATTCAGAACCTTTTCAAATGAAGTTTATGGCTGGGTTGTCAAAAGTAAACATGTAAAAATAAGAACCACCCAAATGTTATGTTACACCATAGAATGTGTGTGCTGCCCCACATCAACACTTCTCAGTGCCTTACACTACCACTGCTCACACACCTTTACTCACACACATGATTACTGCTTTTTACTGCGTATCCTGAGCACATACATTTTAGCTGCCCTCACTGTCAGAAACTGATATTTTCTGCAATTAAAAGCAAGTTGAAGAAGAGATCCATCTCAGTAAGAAACTGATTCTCCTTTATGAGCAGTCACCACAGGAAAGCAGCCTGAAAGAGATGTAAAACTACAGCAAGTCTTGTTTTTTTCTGAATAATTATTTTACTCTAAGCTACATTCCACTCTCTAAACATTTGGCAATACACTGAGAAACAATCAGAAAACAGATGATACAGCAGCTCAAGAAACTGGAGAGATGTTGGAGGACATGGACAACTCTTTCTGGTAGAATAGTTCTTCCCTTATCCATTTCCCTAAAGCTGAGAGCCACTTTCAGGATCAAGACAAGGAGGATAAAAATGTCTTTATTACAAAATTTTTCATGTTTAAACTCTATTTTATTGTACTACATTTAACAGCGCAGCTGCAAATGGAGCATAGTCACTATTAGACAAGATTCTTCACATACAGGGTGGTTACAGTTGTGGAGCTCCAGTCTCCAACTCTTGTCTTGCTGCCTGTCCCCACAAACCACCACCACTCCCAGCAAGTAACTGTCTCTAAATTAGTGTAATAACTTACTGACACCTCATATCCATGCCAGAACTCAGAATAGTCTCTCCCTAGTGGATGTGAAGTCTTTGCTAGGGGACTACATCCTTAAGTCCTCCTCCTCCTCTGCCTCTCAAGCCGAGTCACCACAACCATTAAGTCCTTTGTATTTATATAATCTCATAGATCAATTTACTCTCTTTAAAAAAAAAAAAAAAATTAAAAATAATCTTAAAAAAAAAGAAGGTAAGATAATTTTAGAAATGTTCCCTTGTCTGGGATACTCCACTGTGAATTCTTCTGACTCAAAGTATTTATGGCTTCAAATAATCTCTGACATACAGCACCAAAGGCCATACCCACGGCCATAGATTTTTCTATTAGGTAGAATTGGGCTTGTTACATTAGCATAGTATAAGCCTCAGACCAGGGATTCCCAACCTCTTTCCAGTCATTTCAAGTGAGATTTGAGTACAAATTGTGCCCCCCCCCCACTGGTTAAGATCTTCACCTTCTGCTCACATAGTACAGGGCTACAGGCAGTTTCTAATGTCCCAACTCCTCCAGAGTAGCTCCTCATCCCTCACCTCTCTTTCCAGAACCTACAACGAGCCTGTGCTAAGATATTCCCCTGGTACCCATAGCTAGGTGCAGGTTCTCTGCACTCCTCCACCCAAAGGAAAGCTTCCCCTCTTGTCAGCCACTGGTCATCATATTGTTGCACAGAACAAAAACAAACAACGTCTACTAGCAAGCTTCCTGCCAGACCAGCAGGATCTCTTATATCTCACCTGCTCACTACTTGAAGCATCACATGAAAGCCAGCACATGTAGACACAGAAGTTGCTGGACATCAGAGAACTGTGTGGGTTTGTAGTGGGCAGGTATGCAAAGATGTTTCCTTTTTAAAAAGCTCTTGGTGAAAATCATGGCCTGTCAAAGCACTGCAACTTTACAACATTCACAGCAAACACTGCTGAGTTCTGGGTGCTCCAGATATTCCCATGAGCTTTTCAGATGATTTACTAAAACCCAAACCACTGATGAGCCATACATTTGTTGGTACAGATGCAGAAGTGTTTGCTCCAAGTTGATTTCCCCTGTTTCACATGCCGGTTCCACATTAGCCTTACCATACTCCCCGTTCACAGTCAACATTTTTATAGACATTAAATTTTTATTACTTCAAGCTGATTTCCCTTTTAGATCAATGCTTTTCACAGTTCTTCACTGCAGATAGATCAAATTACAGTTTTTAAATCATGTCTTTAACTGAGACTTCAGATTTTGACAGTGCTTTACCTGTAACTCAGCCTCAAATTTCATATTTTCTATTATGCACCACAGAAACCCAATATCTGGTCAGTCATTCTGAACAAGACTAGCTTCACAAAACAGTAGGCAGCACTTCAACTTCACACACATGTCACAGAGCACTAGGAGAGTGGTCTTACAACTTCTAAAGTTTTGATCTGTAAGATACAGTACAAGATGACATACCCTGATGTACTCCTGAAATGTTAGAAAGTTTATCTAGCCCAATAACATGGAGCTGTTTAAAATGCTTTAACTAGTGACATAATGAATCATCTCATTCCTAAGTGCAAATCACTGTTTAACATACACTATGTAAATGCTTTTGGAAGAAATTTTGGCAGGAATTTTCCAAGGACTCTGCAGGAGTTTTGTTGCAATAGACCAGCTCCCTCAAACACTAGCATTAACTTTCACCTTCATCACAGACAGAGCCAGTAGGAAAACAGTAGAATTCTTACTATCAGAGTTTCTACAGAATAACACCTTTTTGTCTTTTTCCTATAAACCTCAAATGGTTTTCCATGGAAGAGAAAAGTTACAAGCAAGAAAATGCTGAAAGAGAAACTCCATCCATTTGGCATGAACAACTTGGCAAGATTTGTTGTTTGGAACAGTGTCTTGAGTCCCTCACTTTCTAATAAATTACTTCTTTGCCCTTTCTTCTCTTCAAAAGCAGCTGTAAATATTTGCAGTGTCTCATTGATATCCCCCCATTGCAAATCCTTTGCAGAATTCTCCTTGACTAGATACTAACACATCTGAGAATGGGAAGATGGGTAATGGATGGGCCACTACTTACCATACCATCCAAGTTATCTCTGTCACTTGGATCCATCTGTCCTACAGTCCAATTTTGTACTCAGTCCGGACTCTTTGCAACATTTTTTCTTTGACCTTCATAGCACGTAGCACAAAGACCACCCATTTGTACTAAGCCAACACCTTAGTGCAGCATTGCATGAAATAGACTTCCTGCTAAGAGTCAGCATTTAAAGTTTAAATGTCACTGCCTAATTGTTTACTTGTATTTCATTTTTCTTCTTTTCAGGCTTGTTTCTGAGGAATTCAGGAACTCTAGATTATAGGAAGTGGGCAGCACCTTATCATTTCAAGACAATGTTTTTCTGTACTGCAGCTCTTTTGTCCCTACCCTGTCAGAGCACCCTTGTTCCCTCTCATCATCAGTTTTTCTGACAGAAAAAAGGAGAGAAAAAATGTAGTACTTCCATTTCTCAAAATTCATTCCTCTGACACAAATTAAGAGGCAGCTGACAAGCAGGTTGAACAGCAAGTTTGTGCCAAAGCACTTTGTATTATACCTACACTACAGAGAGCCGATTGTGATACCACAAACTAGATCTATCACGTGTCATATTTGCCTCCATACCACCCTAAAATAATCCTTCCTTAGAAGGAACAAGATCTTATTGGATTAGTAGGGAGGAAGAATCACTCTGTCCTTATCTTACAGCGGCATTGCTATGCACATAAGTTATTGTTTTTTTGTTGACAGTCTGACACCTGAAGGGGAAAGCTGTTGCTCAAGCAATTCACAATAAGTCTCCTGTTTCAATACTGCTTTACAGGGTCTCTCTTATTTATTGGATTGCCGCCCCAAAGTTTATCGCTCAAATCGATTTTTAATGATGCTCAAGGAAACAACAAAATCAAATAGAAATGCCTTGTGAAAAAAACAAACTACTAATGTGAAAAATAATTTAGAATTATTAGCTGAATCACCTTAACAGGCAAAACCAAAAATTACATATATAAACACATTTGATACAGTTTAGCTATACACGGATGCAAATAAGTTATCTTTAGTGTATAGAAATTCAAAACAAAATTTAAAAATTGCTTGTTATGGGGCAAATGTTTACTTTTTTCTAAATGAAAAAGCTAGAATCAAGGCCTTGTGCTATACTCAGCATCCAAGCATCCACCCCATCCTTTTTAAAGGTTCCAGCTTCTTATGTAAGTAGGAAAACCATTGTTGTTGCAGTGTGGCCTTGTAGAATACAAATACAGCATATTAAACTAATTTAATGCTGATGGGCTGTGGAGGAGAAAGCAACAGCAGCTCACTCTTCTGCCCAAAGCACTTTTATGTTTCAGCTTCCCCTAACTGCAAAGCTCCTGCAAACCCACAGAGTTTATGGAAGAACTCCTGATTCAGGTTGACATATTTTGTCCCTTCCCTTGATGTTTATTCCATCTTCCAAGTCCATCTCCTCCTCAGTGGCTGATGCTCCCCAGCAGCAGGACAGGGGAACAATCTTTTCTTAGCTGCCAAAAACCCTGTGCCTAATTCTTTTCATGCAACAGCTGTTTACTGTTGGCATTTGCATGTCCAAAAGCAGAGGGCTGCTGTAAACATGGTCTATCTCTAATGATATTTGGGAGGATTCATAGGTCTGACAAACCCACCTAAAAACTTCCTCCAAACTCCTATGTAGTTAAAAAAACAATCCCTTTTGAAAGATGGGTGCCAAAGGGTAAAGGCTGGCTGCACTTCACATTCTTCAGGCTTTAACTGTGTGGTTGCACATTTTGTTTCCTGAACAGAACAAAGCAGGCTTGCTTGTTTGTTCAAAGAAAAAGAGCATACAAATGTTGTGGCTGTACAAGTCAGGGCATGTGTCAGACATTCACAGAGAGCAGCATAATAAAAAGCAGGTGCTATGACAAGCTTCCAAACTTGTCGTACAAACACCACCAATGGTTTATTTATAACTACAGTTCATCTCACTTAGGTTGTTTTCTAGCAAGTGGTTTATCTGTTGGTCTAGCATGTGCATGAAATCTAGCATTTTCTCTCCCTATCATCTCTGTTACAGCGACTGTTCTCACACTCTGAAGGTCGAATTCTGCATTTGCTTTAGGAGAGAGGAGGGAGAGAAACACCAGACAAAAAGCAGTGCATTGCATGTGATACAGCCAAGATGAGCAGAAGGTGCTCTGAGAAACAGAGAATAAAGACGCACAAAATATTCTAGAACTACATCTCCATATGGGCCCTGCAGCCCACAAGAGATTAAGAAAACCAACAATACTATTTATAAATGCTGAATTATTCTCTCATCACTACAAAATAATGAAATAAATAACTATGTGCTCTGTGAACTGTTGAAGCATTTCAACTCTTTCTCCAGCTTGAGATCAATAGTGCTAAAATGCTGCAACTTCCTGAGACATTGGATTCAGCTCCTTGTGTGATTGTTTTGTTTTTGACATTGAGCTGAGATTTCAAAACTGCATTTTGCAGCCCTGCTAATCACCTTCTAGTTTATGTTGAGAGAAACAAATGTGAAAAACTGACTTTGTTAAAGTGCCTAACCTGAGAGCTGAGCTCCTCTGAACATCTGGTCCCCTAAGCCTGGCCATAATCCCTTCCAGGATGGTCTAAGAAAAATCAGAGACACTTCTTTCACCTAAGTTTAAACACCTGATCCTGTCACTTTACAACCATTGTAAGAGAACCAGACAGACCAGTTTCCAAACCTGGTTCACTGATTACAAAGAGGGCTCCAATAAGTAGCTTGGATTATTTAAACACTGAAAAGTTAGTGCACAAGGATTCCATCTCACACCTTTGGTGTCAAGGAAGATTATAAGGCTGCTCCAACAGCTGAAAATTGAAGCCATGAGTACAAGACTCTTGCCTTTGAAATCAAGAGTTTCACAATGCTTACTTGCAGTAGCCCCACAAATGGCAATTTGAGAAGAGGGTAAAGTCCATCCAGAGGACACCACAGTAGGCTCCATAAAAGCACCTGTGTGTTTCCCTGTCTAATGAGGAGTGGCAGCATCCCCCTATCAGAGAACTGCTGTCACAATACTGAGACAAGCAGACAGAGACAGGTCTTTTCCAGAAAGTAATCAGCTTTTAAAATAACACAACATTTTCTGCTTCAGTTTATTTCTACATTTACAAGCTGACGAGGCTATAAATTTGAAGAGAAGTGTCTTCTATCCTACTTAGATAAATAGATAGCAGACAGTATGACAGCATTTTTAAATTAAGGGCCTGACTTTCATCAGGAGAGATTTTGCAGAAATATCCCCCTCAGCAAACCTAACTTGAACTTTCCCAGTCATAAGCAGAAAGCCATGCAGCCATTCTTCAGGAAGTATTTGTTCTGTCCAAAACATTTTTTTTTTTTTCTCTGCAGTAGTTCATGGCATAGATTAATTCCATTGCTGCTAATGATTAAATTTCAGCTATTACTTG
This sequence comes from Merops nubicus, assembly GCF_000691845.1. NCBI lineage: Eukaryota > Metazoa > Chordata > Aves > Coraciiformes > Meropidae > Merops > Merops nubicus. Next base: position 57,256 of record NW_008598027.1, read on the forward strand.
TAGGTTTTCAGCCACAGTCCTTAGATTGCCCTCCTTAGAGCAGTAATGTTTGTTGTAGATCCATTAGACAATGAGTCAATACTACTTCTGTCTGCTGAGATATTTCCTTAGATAAACAAATTGAGACAATAAAGGGTTATGGAAATACAGCTTATGGCTTTTAACTGGCAGATGCTTCACAGCCTTGGAAGTAACTCTTTTTTGGAGCATGAAAATGAGAAGTAGTACTGCATCCCAAGATTTTAAGAGCAAGATGGATGTATAAATCAACAGAATGGATTAGGTGACTCCAAGATGTTTAGCAAATGCCACTCTACTATCTATATAGATGCCAGACTATTAAAGTCTTGGGAGCGTGAGATGGCAGATACAGCAGTTCATATGGGACATCTTCCACTTCCTCCCAAGGCACCTACTCACGTCAACACCAGCAACAGAAAAACATCAAGAGGAGCTGAACAATGTGACACTTCAGATGAGAATTCACTAGATTGCTCTCAGAAGTCATCCCTACTTTTGTTAGAGCTGTAGGGACAAGGAGAGCAGAAGCCAGCTCCACGAGAGCATAGAAGTACCTTTTTAATAGAGTGAGTCTGGCAGAGAGCATGTGATGTCTGCAAAGCAGGGCCTTGACCCTTCTCTGCAAAGCTGACTCCATCCACCAGCAAGTCCACTCCACTCTGGCCCAGTAACTAACATTATTTTCTCATAAGACATTTTGTGAGAGAAGATGAGTCATTCTCAACATAAAATGTCTTAGTTGCCAGGCTGTTCCTTATTCTGCTGGGAGACTTGAAATGCTTAAAAGTTGTGAACTTTTTAAGCAAAGCTGGGCATCAAACCTTTCTCTCCCAGCATCCGAAACACACTGCCTAGGCAACAGGCCATGGCACTGCTGTTTGATAGCATTTGAACATAAGCTTCTCCAGCCCTCTCCTCTTGGACCCTCAAAATGCAGGCAGAGAAATGCCTAGGCAGGGACATCAAGCTGAAGATGACTGCTCGTTTCCTGTGCCTAGGTGGGATGAGGACATTCCTGAGGACACATAGGACTTAAGATGCAAAGGCAGTTTGAGCAGCATTCAGTAAGAGGCTTGTGGCCTGCACGCTGATTTAACCACAAAAGGACACAAATAATGCTGACTGCTGAAATTCTTGGAGGATTCTCTTTCTAAGCCTCTTCATGCTCTGTTTTGCCAGGTATAATAAGGAGAACAGTGCTTTCCTGCCTCACAGTGTGGTTTGCAAGGACAAAGAAACCCATGCAGCTCGGTTCTCTGTTACACTACCAAAGATTGATTCGAAGAGTCAATCACTCCAAACCTATTTTTCACTCAAAGCATTCACTCTCAAAAGAAAAAAAAATGAGCTACATACATTTTACATCAGCTTGTGCATGAAGAAAGACAGACTTAGTGGATGGAGACACTTCATGCTGAAGCTTACAAATTGACTCACTGTGGGAGTAAGTAGGATGAAAATAATTCTCAGAGCTAAGGAATGACCCCTAGGCCAGTCCAGGACAGGAAAGCCACCCAGTCTGCAAAAGTAGCACTTGCATGTTCAAAAAAGTGAGAGTTCTTTTACCAGCAGAAGCTAAAAGTGCATTTTCTGAATAACTCAAAGGTAAATGCATTCTGGAGAGGAAAATAGGATGACTGCAAGGAACCCCTGGAGGACTACAAGTTGTCAGGTGTAAAAGCTAGGATTTTCTTCCAAGAGCTCTCTGCATAAAGCAAGTCAGAGGCGTAGGGCATGCAGGAGGACACAATCTCTCATGAGAAAAGAGTCTAGAAGAACTCTTCGAGGTATAAGGAGACATACTTTGTAGATCAGTGAATTTATACCAAGTGTGTTTTTTCTTTTATCCCTTCACCTATAATTCCTTCAGGAATTTGTAACTTGGATCTTATTTGTAAGCTGGATTTCACCTGGGATGTTTTACATTCTTTCACTTCCAGTTTCACCTTCACCTAATTGATAATAATTGATGAGAATGTTCTGACACCTGGTTAGCATCAAGACAGGATGTAAAAAATCCTCAAACCCAGGTATAAGTGCAACAGTTATGCACCTTTTCTGCACATTGCTCCACAAAATGAAAACAGTAGTTGTCTGGGCTGACTCAGAAGCTGTGTAGGCCAATTTTGTAGTGGTGGTAGAAGAGGAAGTGCTTGTCAGTGGTCAAAGGTAGACAGAAAAGCCCTCTGGTATGTGACAAAGCAATCAGAACACAGCTGAATCCCAGAGAATCATTTCTACAGTAGACAATGCTACTGAAAGATAAAGCCACTGGGCTTGCAGAATTGTGGCTCAGAGAATCAATGTCCAATTTACAAGCCTCAGGTCTGTGGTTTCTGTCCTGCAGGGTGGGAATTTGTTTCTATGAAGTTTGCCACAAATTTTTAACAGGAGTCATAACTTCTCTCCCCACAGGCTCAAACAAGTTACTAGGAAGCAATAGGCTACTGCAAGCCAAATAGCTACGTGTGCTTAGTCTTATTCCATGCAGCTGCTTTGAATGTTCTGTAATTTGCTAAGAGCCATTTGACCAGTCATGTCTTAACTGGCTGATAGTCTCAACAATTTGTTGCAGCACTTCAGTCCCTGAAAACCTCATCCAGCTATAATGGTGAGACTGAACTTCAAGAATTATCCCTATACACTTCTTTCTGCTTCCAGATTGTACTTGACACAAATGTCACTATTTCCGAGCTGAGTTGTTTCTTTTTGGCATTCACAAACAGTCTTAAAGCTTCACAGTTATATCTGTCACAGTACATCCTAACAGAGAGTCATCACCTCAGAACCATCCTCTCCCAGTGCTAACTGAGTCATATTCCTATAGTGGGGCAGCAGATTATTTAGATGGAAAAGCAGTATTAAAGTATTTTTTCTTCTTTAAATATAGCTTAGCAGAGGGAAATGAAAAGCAGGCTGCTTTGGCAGCACAGTCAAGTGTCTGAAAAATAATAATGATATCCTAGTTCATGCAAACTCTTTTTTCCTATAGGTTGTTCACACGTACTCCATTTCATCTTCATATTCTTCTCTACTGTTAACAGTCAGGCTCATGAACAAAATGGTGTTGTGCACCATGATCAGGTAATAGCAATTATATAGGATGAATAAGAGTTGTAAGTTATGAGCACACGTAAATGTTAATACATATGAAAACCTTTCTCAATTAACTATTGTAGAAGTCCCAGCAGGCATATGCATACACACAAAAAGGGCATAGCCCAATCCTTCACACACAGAGGAACTTACGTTTCCACTTTCACTTTGAAGAAGTTACTTTTGTATTAATTGGCGAGCTCTAATCAAGAGGCTCAGATACACCAGTAACCTACAGCACAGATTTCATGTCAACACATTAGGATTGTTATTGCATTTGCATTAACATTGTCACAGAGTTTTGGTGGTTATAATTGAGACATATTTTTTTCTGATTATACTTTAACAAGATTTATGAATAAATACGACAGCAAGAAGTCTGAAACATCTGGATGAGGCTAAGAATCATTATGATAGCATTTACTTTATCAGAGTCACTAGAAAATACTTTTATCTCTGGTTACATGACAAGCAGCAAGAATTCAATTTGTGTACCTGATGAGTAGGCTGATTGCTATCCCTTCAACAGTCTGCATTGTTAACAGTTGTGGAGCTTAAACTGTTTGAAAGTGTTTTTTGTCCATAAGGGAGCATTAAAGCTTCACACCACCACCAAATTTAACTGCTTGTTTCCTCTTAAAATGAAGATGCATGCTTTTAGGGAACTAAAATCTCAGAACACTTTCTAAAAATGACCTGCATACCAATGCTGTCAGTCTTGGATCAAGTGACAGAATCATTAAGGTTGGAAAAGACCTCCAAGATCATCAAGTCCAGCTGTCAACCCAACACAACCATGACCACTAAACCATGTCCTGAAATGCCACATCTACATGTTTTTTGAACACCTCCAGGGATGGCGAATCCATCACCTTCTTGAGCAGCCTGTTTTAATACCTCATCGCTCTTTCAGTAAATAAATTATTTCTAACACCTAATCTAAACCTCCTCTGGCACAACTTAAGCCCATTTCCTGTTGCCCTGTTGCTAGTTCCTTGGGAGAAGAGACCAACACCCACCACACTACAACCTCCATTCAGGTAGTTGTAGAGAGCAACAAGGTCTCCCCTCAGCCTCCTCTTCTCCAGGGTACACAATCCCAGCTCTCTCAGCTGCTCCTCATAAAACATGTTCCTCGGACCCTTCACCAGCTTTGTTGCCCTTCTCTGGACCCACTCCAGCACCTCTATGTCCTTATATTGTGATACCCAAAACTGATCCCAGTAATCAAGCTGTGGCTTCACTAGTGCTGAGTCCAGGAGCACAATCGCCTCTCTACTGCTACTGGGTGTACTAGTTTTGATACAGGTCAGGATGCTGTTGGCCTTCTTGACCTCCTGGGCACACTGCTGGCTCATGTTCAGATGGCTGTCCATCAATACCTCCATGTCCTTTTTTGCCAGGCAGCTTTCCAGCCACTCCTCCCCAAGCCTGAAGCACTGCCTGGGGTTTTGTCACCAGAGTGCAGGACCCAACACTTGGCCTTGTTAAACCTCATACAATCGTCCTCATAGATCACATCTGTCCAGATCCCTCTGCAGAGCCTCCCAACCCCTGAGCAGATCAACACTCCCACTCAGTTTAGTGTCATCTGAAAACTTACTGAAGGTGTACTAGATCACTTCATCCAGATCATTGATAAAGATATTAAACAAGACCGGTCCCAAAACTGAGCTCTGAGGAACACCACTTGTGACCTGCCACCAACTGGATGTAAATCCATTCACTACAACTCTCTGGGGTCAGCCATCCAGTCAGTTTTTAACCGAGAGAAGAGTCCACGTGTTTGTGTTACGAGCCACCAGCTTCTTTAGCTGAATGCCATGGGAGATGATGTCAAAGGCCTTACTGAAGTCCAGGTAGACAACATCCACACCCTCTCTCTTATCCAGTAGGTGGGTCACCTGGTCATAGGAGGAGATCAAGTTGGTCAAGCAGGACCTGCCTTTTATGAACCCATGTTGGCTGGGCCTGATCCCCTGATTGTACTGCATGTGCTGTGTGAGTGCACTCAAGGTGAACCATTCCATAAACTAACCTGGTACCAAGGCCAAGCTGAACAGGCCTAGAGTTGCCCAGATCCTCCTTCTGGCCCTTCTTGTAGATGGGCATCACACTGGCAAGCCTCCAGTCATCTGGGACCTTCCCTGTTAACCAGGACTCCTGATAAACGATGGAGAGTAGCTTGGCAAGCCTCCTCCACCACCTCCCTCACCACCAGCTCCCTCAGCACTTTTGGGTGGATCCCATCTGGCCCCATAGGCTTGTGAATGTCCAGGTGATGTAGCAGGTCTTTAACAGCTTCCTCCTTGATTGTGGGGTGGGTTATTCTGCTCTCTGTCCCTGTCTTTCAGCTCACTGGTCTGAATACTCTGAGGATAACTGGTCTGACTGTTGAAGCCTGAGCTGAAGAAGCCACTAATTACCTCTACATTTTCCTTATCCTTGGTGGCAGTGTTCCCACCTGCATACAGTAAAAGGTGGAGATACTCTTTGACTCTCTCTCCTTTTGTTCCTAATGAATTTATAAAATCCTTTTTCATTTCTTACAACAGTGGCCAGAATGAGTTCTAGCTGGACTTTTGCCTTTCTGATGTTCTCTCTGCATGACCTAACTAGAGCCTTGTATTCTTCTTGAGTTGCATGCTCCTTCTTCCAAAGATGGTAAGCTGTCCTTTTTTTCTTGAGTCCCACAAAAACTCCCTGTTCAGCCAGGCCAGTTTTCTTCCCTGCCAGTTCATCTTACACTTGAGGACAGCCTGCTCCTGTGCCTCTAAGACTTCTTTTCTGAAGACTGTCCAGCCTTCCTGGACCCCTTTCCCCTTTAGGACTGCCTCCCAAGGAACCGTCTTGACCAGTATCCTGAACAGGACAGAGTCTGCCCTCCAAAAGTCCATGGTAGTGGTTTTGCTGACTCCACTCTGTACTTCAAGAATTGAAAACTCAACCATTTAACTGTCTAAGCCCAAAATGGCCTCCGACCACCACACTGCCCACCAATCCTTCTTTGTTTGTAAACAGCAGGTCTAGTGAGGCATGTCACAGGTAGGCTTACTTACCAGTTGTGACAGGAAATTATCTTCTCTGCTTGTTTTCTTTCTAGTAGATGGCTGGAAAGTTGAAGTCCCCCACAAGAAAAAGGACTGGCAATATTGACACTTCTGCCAGCCACTTGTAGAGTGCTTCATCTGCCTCTTCATCCTGGTTGAGTAATCTATAACAAACTCCCAACAGGATGTCTGCCTTGTTGGCCTTCCCCCTCATCCTCACCCATAAGCACTTGATCTTACCATCAGTCGCTGAGGTCTGTACACTCAAGACACTCCCTAACATACAGAGCCACCCCACCATGTGTCCTTCCCTGCCTATCCTTTCTGAAGAGCTTATAGCTATTGATTACGTCACTCCAGTCATAATAGTCATCCCACCATGTTTCTGTCATGGCAACTATATCATAGCTACCCTGCTG
>NW_008598027.1:63857-111189 GCF_000691845.1 Merops nubicus
GTTTCCAGGTCCTCCTGTTTCTTACCCATGCTGCATGCGTTGGCCTAGATGCATTTGAGCTGGGCTATTGATTTCACCTCCAACATCAGCGTGCCACCCTTAGGCTCATCTTTCGTGAGCCTGGGTTTATCCCCTTCCCACTTTGAATCTGGTTTAAAACCCTCTCAATGAGCCCTGCCAGCTCATGGGCAGGACTCCTTTTCCCTCTTTGAGACAGCTGAACTCCATCTCCACCTAGCAGGCCTGGTACCATGTAAACCTCCACATGGTCAAAAAAACCCAAAATTCCACTGGTGGCACCAGCCTCTGAGCCTTGTGTTAATCAGGTGCGTTTTCCCCATTCCTTTCAGTACTCTTCCCTGCCACTGAAGGGATTGAGGAAAACTTTACCTGAGCTCCTGATCCTTCAACCAATCACTCCAGCACCCTGAAGTTCTTTTTCATTGTTTTTGGATTTCTGTCTCAGAAATCCTCATCACCGTCAATCTGCATAACCAGCAGGGGTTAATAGTCAGAGGGTCGTACCAGACCAAGGAGTTGCCAGGTAACATCGCTAACCCAGGCCCCAGGGAGGCAGCAGACTTCACTGTGGGATGGATCTGGTTGGCACATGGTGCCATCTGTTCCAGTCAAAAGGACATCACCTACAACAATCACCCTCTTTTTTTTTTTTTTTATTCTTAACAGAAGCAGTCCTAATGCTTGGGGCTGACCAACTTGCCCTAGGCAAGCCCCTGGATTGACCTTCATCTATGTCCTGATATGCCTGGCCCTCAATTTCTAGTGCTCCATACCTGTTGCATAAGGGGAAGGGATTCACCTGCCTCTGGGAGCAGGAACCTATTTCGGTTTCCCTCATCTCTTGGGTCCCCTCCCTTCTTGCCACCAGGCAGAAGGGAGGGGAACCTCTGCTTCTTGTGGAACCTCCATCTGCTGCCTTTTCCTCAGGGTGTAGCCCCCCCTTCTGTCTGTCTCTCACACTCCCTGATCCTTCTTAATATATCCACTTCTTTCAGCTCTGCCACCAGAAAGAGTAAACCAAATATGCAAATATCATAGGCAAAGGTGTCAACAGTAATTACAGCCGGAGAAATTAAAAATAAAGGGACATTAAGTCAACTACTGTAAGAGCTGGGCAGAAGAAGAGTATTGTCTCAACCTTGTCATCAGAAACTTGGACAATAAGGTATTTCAAAACTTAGGCTAGCATCTTGACAAGAATCTGCAGTGGTCTACCTGAGGTGCAGTTACTGATCCTGAGAATGGAATGTGGTTCCTATGGATACAAAGGTGCAAACACCCCAGTATGCAGAACTGCATGGCACAGTGTACTGTGCTGTTCTCTGCTACCTGGGGGAGCCAGAACTGCTAAGATGAACCACATCGCTGCCATCAAGGGAGATTGGTCACTACTGCTCTAGCATTGGTGAAGAAATCACAAACTTTGGACTTTGGGTGAACTTTGCTCATTATGATATCATCATAACAAAAAAAACCAAACCAAACCAAAACAAAAAAATCTCCTGGTCAAAAGCTACCCACCTCTAAGGCAGGCCACGCCTCGGACACTCCTCCCTAGGCAAGCATGGAAGCTATGATCAAGAAAGGTGGAGATTGGCAGGAGCCCATGGGATGGAGGAGGAGCAAGGTGCATCACCTAGCATAAAACATGGTTTCTTATCAACCGAACTTTGGAAGCTTTCCCACCATGGATCATGACAATTGGAAGGACTGGCAGGACTCCGCACAGGCCTAGGACCATAGGGATGACTTGGACCTGTGGTGATGGCTACAACTCTCTTTCCCCTCTTTACCTTTCCTGTCACTCTTTCATCTGTTGCATACCACTTTATGGGCAAAACAAACTTTCACTGTTTGATAGAAGTAAAACCCCTCTTTGGCTTTTCTGCACTTTGAAGTCACAGCAAACAAACCATCATGCCTCTGCTGAATAGAATGGACTGTGACAACTACCCAGTCTTCCCTTCCTCTTTAATAGCGTAAGCCCATAGACAACATCATCAAAAAAAAAAAAAAAACAAACACCACAACAGAAGAAAAAGACCAGCTTGTAATTCTCCTTAGTTGACAGTGGAGGAAAATATATTAAAACTTCATTCTATAACACGGAGATATTATTCAACTGTTTAAAGAAAACACATCTTTCTTATAACATCATTAATTCTACCATTAGCATGTTAACTTGTCCTGTTTAGCTGTCACATGAGATGGTAAACTTCTTTGCAATAAGTGATCAGTAGGCAAAGCTGCAGTAGGAAGGGTTACCAAACATAAGAACACCCTATCATTTGATGTCCAACGTGAGTGCAATGCAGCTTAATATTTTTTGAATTAAACAATAAAAAAAAAAAATCAAGTACACTCACTACTCATTCTATCATACTTTGAGGAATTTCATTTTTATTTGCAGCTCTCAAAATTCTCTTTAAAGAAGAGGGACTGCTGCATGCTGATATGTGAAAAGCCAGTGATGCGCTCTCACAACTAGTGAATTCTGCTAGGGAGGAACAACATAGAAATTCCCTTTCATTAGGGCTTTTTCTGCACATTCAGACTCAGGAGCAACTTAATACAATGCTTTCAGATTAACTCCATAGCATCCCACAATCAGAAGAATTAGAAATCTTTCTACAGTTATTGGTATTAGGAACACATTGACTCTTCCCAGCAAAATGAACTATCAATGTTTAAGCATTCAGACCAGGAACTCAACTATCTGCTGAAGTTCTTTGCTAGGACAGCCACCGGGGAAGGCAGAGGTGGGATGAGGGGATGTCAGGCAAGGACACTTACTGTGTTCTTGTTTCTATCAATTGTATGGGTTTATATTATTATAAACAATATGTCAGCTGTATTTAGTGGCAGTATTTTCATTAATTTTTGTTCAGGGAACTCATTTAATTCTGAAAGAGCAGATGTTGCTCGATTAATGTAAACCACAGCATCTCTTTTGAGGGAATAAGTAATATTTACCTGAGACAGTGGTTCTGTGAGAACAGTTATGCCTTTTTTTACTTTACTCGTACAAAAATAAGCCTTATACCAATGGAATTTAATGAAGGAATACTAAAGGACAATAAAAGTTAGAGTTAATTACCTGTGTATGTTTATTCAGTGAAGCTGAAGTTTAGGAACTCCATTATGGAGTTCACATGACAATAATATGGATTTTTCAACATTTAATTAGGTACATGTAACTTTTTGCCAAAAAAGGGCCTCTTAATTCAGATGACTTTGTTTAAATTTGTACCCATACATACATATTTTTGTATACACATTACACTTAGTTGTTCCTACCTCTAAACTTGGTCATCCCTTAGGCAAAAACACAGTGAAAGGAATTTGTGCATAAATCACACATATAACATGTAAATTCAAAACCAAAAGGTCAATGTTCATTGGAAAAGGTTGCAGAACAGAAACGCAGACTGAGGTTAGGGACACATGCATTGGCACAAGCTGTTAAAACAGACAAATGGTTATCCCTGTAGGGACCCAGCAGAGCTGCTTTTAATTCTCCAAATTAAGCCAAAGCTTTCCAGAGCTTGAAAGAACCTGCATCATTTCAGCGATACTCATCCATTCACACGTCTCTTTATGCTGCCATGGAGGATGCGTACCCTGCACAGGTAAACATGCTACCTATAACCCTGGGGTAGCTTCCACAATCATAGCAGGTGGATGGGAATGACCATCCATTACGAATACCACATCTGGCCAAAGGAAGTTTCAAGGGCCCACCATCTCCCAGGTCAGATTATCAGTACCCAAGTCTCTTCATGCAGGTCAGCAAAAAAACCCCTATTGCCCTATCTTGGCAAACAACCATTCCAGCTCAGCTGTTAGATATTGGCAGCTTGAGTCATCTATCACCTGCCAGCACAGGCAGCTTATCAACTTGTCCTTTAAAGTACCGAAGATGGAACAGATTCCACAGATTCTGATATTCTGATTTTTCACAATAAGAGGAGAATAAGACTCTGTTGAAATCTAGTTACTCAGATTTTACACTGCTATCAGAGTATCACGGTTGGGTTGCAGGACAAACCACTGTGAATCTCTCCTTAAGCCCCTCTAGAAGCAAGCCAGCAGCCCAGATTTGCTAGACTGTTATTCCATTAAAACTCATTGGTCCATCACTCAGTATCCAGTCTTCACCACACTCCTCAGCAGTAACAATCCTCTGCTTAAGACTTCAGGGAACCTCCTTCATCCTTTGCTTCTCCGAAACTCATAGGCCAGCAGGAGATTTCATGTACTGAATGACATTTCTTTCTCCTTCACACACAGAACCCATCCTTCTTTCTTTCTTCCATTCAAGCAATTATTCTACATAAGCAAAGCAGCTCACTCAGCTATCATTTATCTCTTCTTGTCAATTCTTACTTAGAGGAGGGATCAACATGCCAAAGCAAAACCAGCTCTGCTTATTGGGGGAGACTTCAGGTGCTGCTTAAGGTTAAGATCTGTGTTAGGAAGCCTTTTGGTAACTCCTATCTAAGACTTCCCTTGAGAGGGGTTTTATCTCTCCCTGACATAGTGAATAGAATAAAGAGGAATGTTTCTAAATAGGAGTCTAACTAGAGAAATATGAGCCTGAAAGGAATTTAAGTTATTGGACTAGGACCATGTGGGGAAAAAGAAAATATCCTAGTTCCTCCTCCCTCAGTACCCTGGTACTGAGAAACAAAATGACAGAAAGCTGCAGAATTGCTCGGAATGTAATCACCTTGCAACATTAGCACATCTGGCAGTAAAATGAATGCATCAAATCCAGTGTTTGGGCTGATGGCTGATTTTTACTGCTTTTTTGGTTTTCTAATACATTTTGAATGCCTTGAGCCTGAGCTGCCAATGAGCAATCTGCTGTAAAGTTCATTGTACTAGCCTTGACCCAGCTTTCTTATATTTATCTTGATCTGAGTTCAGGCCTCTGCTGAGTACACAAGCAAATCTTGGTCATTCTCACGTTAATTAACACCTGCAACATTTGACTGCAAAATTGCTTTAGACATGCTTAACACTTAATCTCATAGAAATGTGAGAGTTGTTAAAGCGTGGACTGCTACAACAGCTTAAAATCATTGTGCAAAGTAATTTAAAACATTGTTGTGCTTCCAATTTTTCAGACACTTCATTAATTTCTCAGTAATCTGTGTTACTTTCTTGGTATCAAGTAACAGATTTGTTAACTCTTCCCAAAGTACGCAGAGGAAATTAAGCTTCAAACCTTCATGTATTCTGAATCATTTGCATTTTAAGGTTTTTGAAGACCTGGACTATAACTATTAATATCATGGACAGACTACTTCATAGATAAGCAGACACTTTAAAGCACTAAAATACGGTATTATGAGCCTATCAGTGTCACATAGCACTTAGCTAGCTACTTTAAGAATACTTCTTTTAAAAGCTACACTAAGGGTAGATTCACTACTTGCACACATCTGCAACTTTAAATTTTTACAAGGTGTTTCACAGCTGATGGAAAACTTATACTTCTAATTCAAAGCAAAGATAAGGAAAAGGGGAAGAACCAAGCCAGCATGTATTTAAAAGACTCCATTCCCATGAAATCCCTATGTGGAAACTGACCTAGGACCAGACTCATGAAACTTAGCACTTAACCCACTATCCAGCACCAGCTGGATCTGTTCCGAGCCAAAGGAAGAAAAAAAAAAAAAAAAAAAAAAAAAAAGTTTTGTGACAGAGAAAAATCCTGCTACTAGGAAGGGAAAAGTTAAATGTGCCACTGAAGTTTCATGCAAAGCGATACTGACAGAAGATTTTGTCAAATGTTTTTTTAAGCTGTCCTAGAAGCTTTCCATGTAAGAGTAATTTCTTTGATTAAAGGTAGTGTTATGTTAAGAGCCTTATAATAGTCTTATTCTGACCCTGAGTAACGGCTCTGAAAAGGCCGCCTCAGAAGTTTGCGGTCGTTGGGGTAATGGTTGGTTGCGCAGGTTTCATTTATACACATAACCCCTAGGGTAAGAGCTGCATGTGTTTTGGATCAGATCTCTTCTTGAAATCCACTGAGCTACAGAAACAAAGTTTTTCTCTATGGCTATCACTGAAATTGTTCATCAAACCCTACAAACTGTCAGAATGAGTAGAAGATGCTTCTACAGCAAAACAAGTTTAGGAGTCTTGTTTGAGTGTGTTTCACTATTCATCCAGACAGGCAATCATTAAAACCACAAGGCTAGACAACACAGGTTTCTATTGTGGATGAATTTGAAGCACATATTGTAAACAAAAAGATGTATTTCAAGGGAAAGGAATATGCCATGAGAGTAGCCTTGAAGTAGCTTGGGAAGAGTGCAGATGCGGAACACCTACCTTCCAGACAGTTCACCACTGAGTTACACACTCTGCTCTGAGATATTCCCAGACCTACCCTCAGGAGCCCACAGAAATCGTATCCCCATAACTTCATAATAAACACATGGGATGCAACACACATTAAACTAATTTTTCTTCTGGCTTTTCTTTGCTGTTTCACATCCAACATGGACTGTACACACTGTAAAATGTTTCTCATGTGTCTTACTGGGGACAATTCACTACATGCAGTGTTTTGAGGGACACCCTTAGTGGAGGGGTGGAATGGCATACTGGTTAGGAGAAACAGCTTCACAGACACAGGACACAACTCATCTCAGAGGAACGTTTACTTGCAAGAGAGGTGACACAAGGACAACTTAAAGATTGATTATAAATATTCCAGAACAAGCCATGAACATCAAGCCAGCATGTCTTTTCAGGCGAGAGGTCACCATAGTGATAGAGCTTTTTATATATCAAAGTTACTATTTTGCAGTAGGTAGCACTTACCAATATCAGTGAATTGACTCCTTTTGAAAGGAGTTGAGAAAACAAACAAGTAGGATTACAGGAAAGAGACACAAGGCAGGCTGGAAGAGACAGAACAGTCTATCACTGTTTTTATCCCATATGTTCACTTACTAAACTCAGCTGGTAGAGGTAAACAGTGGCAATAAAAAAGAAGAATGGATATGCACTCCTCAGCAAAACTCAAATATCTAAAACCTTCTAGGTTTATTTCCCAATACAGTGAAAACATGCTCAGTGAAATTAGGCTGAAGTGCTACAAAAGTGTTAGAAAGCTACAGGCAAAACATTCACTGGCAATACAGGGCATCCAATGAATACTGCATAACATTCCAGCAAGGTCTGAGGTCCTTACTAAGCCTTCAGATGTTAAGACCGCTTAAAAAATTATGTGTATGCAAGTTCAGCTAACTGAACTGTGACATTAAATCAAAAGGAGCCACAAAGTTTAGTGAGAAACTTTTAATAAACCTTAAGGTAACGCAAAAAAAAATTATCAATGAAAAAAAAGATTTGATAGTAAATAATCTATATTTCAAAGTATTATATGAATGGAATAACCATTTTTTTAAGGTAATGCAAAAAAAAATTCTCTATCAATGAAAAAAAAAAGATTTGATAGTAAATAATCTATATTTCAAAGTATTATATGAATGGAAAAACCATTTTTTTTTTCCCAAGGAAATAAATCAGTATTCCATTTGGTGATCCTGACTAACAGTAACAGCTCTCCCTAATCAAATAGGTAGCAGAGATTTCACTGAAATTTTTCCTGTCCAAAAGCTCTTTGCAGAGAAGAAAGGTGCTGCCCTCTCAGCCATTATCAGTTGTTCCAGTTTTAACTTTTTCTTCCACTCCCTGAGATCCACAAGGGCTTTATTTCATTATACAAATGAACAATTAAAGACTACTAGATTTCTAAAACAACTAGAATAGCCAGCTTAAGAAATTCCAGTTATTTTGAAAGACACTAATCTTAGAAAGGTTGCATTTTCCAAGCATTAAAGACAGAGGGTAAAGACCACGGCTAAGCTTGCAAGATGAAAAGGTAGCCAGAGTACAAAAAGGAGGTTAGCATCAGTATATGCCAAACCTCTTTATTTGCAGTCAAATTTTTAAATCAGCCAGCTATGCTCCCAGAAAAATTTAGTCTTTCCTTAGATACTAAGCTACAAACGCAGGCATTAAATCATATATAATTCCAGCAAGCACCTTTTGCACTATGCTCATATCTGGATGGCTGCCCTGCCCATTAAAAAATTTCTCAGTGCTGCAGAACAAACGGTAAAGAACAAAGCATAAAGATTTGCTTTTACGCCTTGATTTCTGCTCTTCTTTGGGGACATGGAAGTAAGCAGACATTAATTGCTTGGTTCCATATTTTTAGAATATTGCTGTAAGAGAGAAGACCTGTGAGCAGGTAGAAAAAAAGAACACTTAAGGTAAACAAAGAAATCAGTCCATGAAATAGGAAAAAAGGATCTACGTGTTCTCTGCCAGAAGGACAGAGTGGGAAAATACAATTCAAAGAGTAACAGCACCTTTATTGAAAAAAAGCTGCTAAGCAAAAGGCAGCAGGGACCTCTGACACCTCTTCCAGAGAGGTGCTCATACCAGCCAAAACTGGCTGATTACTTCAGGTGACAAAGCCTGTTGGCTCATCCTCCAGTATTTTTCTGGAAGCTTATGGGTACAGGTGGGGATCAGGGCTCCTTCAGAGCCCACTGCAAAGAAGGGCATATTGCAGAACACTATGGAGGATCCACACCCTATATTAGTGAAAAAGACAGTAGGCTGTACAGTTAACTAGCCAAACTGTGTGACTGAAGTCGGAGCTGTAGTCGAATCCTCCAGTGAAATTTCCCAGAGTGTTAGTTATCCAAACCTGGGGGAAAAAAAGGATGAAAAAACCCCAATTTGCTAATCATTTCCCTGTATTCCATTTACCTTTGCTAACATATTTTAGAAGGACTAAGTATGATCTCTAAGTGAACATTGGATAGGGTATGAAGGGTTTCCTCGTGGCAGTTCCAGTCTATTTTAAGTTAGAAAGCTTTTTCTTCTTACCTACGTGAACCGAAAAACACTGGGAAAACCAGTCTCTCTCTCACAGAGTATCTCTAATAGATTAAACATGCTTGCTGGGAAAAGGAATGGTTCATCCTGCCTTAGAACACTGGTCTAGGTGGCCTTTTCACAATGCTTTTCAAAAACCTCCTTTCTGCAAGAGTTGAGCTTGTAGATCTAAGTATTCAAGTTACAAATTCAGAACATAAAGATGTTCAGAAGAGGACGTCAGATCTCTTGCACAGCGTTTGTCTTCATTAGATCCCAAGGTGCCTTACACAAGGCTGGCACAAATATCTCCATTCTGCAGATTAGACAGTGTGAGGCAAAACTTCACACAAACTCAAGTGCGAGAAGAGCCCCAAGAGCCAGGTGGTCAGCTACATCCCAAACCAAGATCAACCACCCTCTCATCCAAAAAATGTTTTGGCTTAGAAATCACGTCAACACCAGATCAAGGACATGTTGACACACTTCTTCAGGTTGAAGGAAAAATTCAGCCTCTGACCTCAATCAGCACTGGAGTCAAGCCCCATAAAAAGCAGGCATTTTATGATGTGGACACCCCTGCAGCGGCAAACAAAGTACATTGAAGCTTTGCCAGCTGACTCATCACACAGACATGGGCTTGCTGTTCATCAGCCCTGGATGGCAAACAAAGACTCCGGTTAAAGGCTAAACTACTTCCTAATGTAGTCAGGCACTCTGCTCCTCTCCCTACATCGGTATGGATTGTGATTGTTTCTTAGAGCAGGTTTCCCCATCCCTCATTAATTTTTTTTATGTTTTTTTTTCCTAGAAGCTCCTCCTTTGTATCTTGTTTGTAAATTCACTGATGCCGATTTATTTCCTTCCAGGGAGCTCATGAATAAAATATGAAGATTATACGTTCAGGAGTCTTTGATGTGTTTTCAAGCATTAGGAACTCAATCAGTTCTGTGCAGTTATCCCTTTGAAATTTCAATTAGGTATTTTCTTCTTCTTCTTCAAAAAAAGAAAAGTTCCTGTCCTTTTGAAGGATGGCTTTCTTATACTATTTATTTTGCTTTATTCTTGATAACTGTTTAAAAGTCAGAGGATAGCACAAGGATCAGGAAAGAAAATGGTAACTATTAAGAAGGGCTACCTTTGGGGTAAACACAGATTTATGAACCTACAAGGACCTTTTGACTTATCCCATTGCCTTAGGTATTGATTTCAGTGCAATTATTCCAACATCAACCTGGAACAACACAAGGCAAGCCTCACCCTTGATTATTCATAGCAATTGATAGCAACGGTCATTCCAAAGAAGGGCTCTACCTCTGAACTTATGAGCAAGTTAATTGACAGAGGAGCAGTGAATAATTTCAGAAATAAATCACAAGGTAAAAAAAACCACAATTTTGTCCTGTCCCTGCTTACACAGAAATATTGCCCTTCATATTCATTTAGTGCTCATAATGTGTTTTGCTGCTTCTTAGTTTTGTCCAGTTTCAGGACTGAGATGTGATTATTCAGTGCCCGAGCTGCTCCCACAGCTTAAACACCAAACTCCTTGAAGAAGTGCATTAGTGCCTTGCAGTGAGACACAACGTAAGGTACTGTGGAGCTCCCAAAACACTTTACCCAAAAGATTCCTGTGCACTCGTCCTAAGAACAGAAATAAAACCAATTTAACTCCCTTTCTATAGACATTCTTGTTTGTCAGGTTTTCTCAAGGAATACTTCTGTCAGAAGATAAAGTTTCCTTGCAAGAAAATATGCTATTTTATTTTCATCACTAATTGATTTTTCAAGCCTTTGTTCAATATCTACAGTTACAGCCTTCTGCAACAGCTCCTTCAGTAAGCCCAACCTAGCATTAAAATAGTCCATAGCAAACAACATTTTACATTCAGCTCAACCCAAATACAAAACTAGTCAAATAACAAGCATTTAATCTGCAGTAGACTCTGTGAAGCTCTGTATGGCTGTCACTGGTAGCCAAATGAGGTACTTTTGTGGCTGCAGTATCTGAATATTAGTCATTTTGCCAACGAGTGGATTCATGGAAGCAGAAGAAAAAAAATCAAAAACTTGAGCACCCACATATCTACAGAATACCATAACTTGCCAAGTTGAAAAGTCCAAATACTCATAAAAACATCTACTTTGATTTCAGAGCATAGCTCTGCTTTCACCCAACCACCTGCAGGAGTTTGGGGTCTTACCTTATAATAATCTCCAGAAAGATGGATTTGCAAAGCTGCTGCAAAGGCAAGCGTTAGTCACACGGGCATACTACCAACAATCAGTGCATCTCATGGAAGGTCAGCCTTTTTCTGCCCTCATCCTGCTTTAACAGTACAGTGCCTGGCTGACACAGTCCAGAAGATAACCCCAACAACAGGCTCTGTTCTGCTTAAGATTTCCTATGGAAAATGATCTCACACCATCACCTCCTTTGGATATATACACTTGCATCTTTAGGGGCTCAGAGGTGTTTAGACCATAAGCCAACACTGTACATTGCTGAACTCCATTCCTTGTTCAGTCAAATGGAAAGCTGAAATACAGCAAGCCTTTGAGTGCATTTAAGAAACTCAGGTTTATTTAATATTACAATATTCAAAATTGAGATTTTTACCCTTTTTTTTGGCAAGATAATTTTATTCATTTGACTAAACAAGGAATGGAGTTCAGCAAACCTTTGAGTGCATTTAAGAAACTCAGGTTTATTTAATATTACAATATTCAAAATTGAGATTTTTACCCTTTTTTTGGCAAGAGAATTTTATTGCGGCTTAAAAGGCATTCACACCATTTGTAACAGGCTGCAGGTGTGAAAACCATGAGGGAGATCATCAGCTATACCATGTACTACTGTGTTCAAAAAAATAGCTTGATTAGAAATGAGGATGTTGTAATCTTGACCTAGTTTGCTTCTATTGTGGATATGGACACCAAATTACACTGGGCAAATGGCACACAATTTATTCTCTTTCATGTGACTGAAGCGAGATTTAGAAAGTACTTTTCATGGAAAACGTGGAACAGTTCTCAGTTTTTGTACTTTTTATCAATAGTTAAAAATGAAGATTGCTTTAAGTTCATGATATTAGGCAAAGAACAAAACTGAAGACTGCCAAAAGATTATTTTGATGCATTTTAACCATTGAAATAGTCTAGATATGTTGGTAATGAGCATTTTAAAACAGTTTCCTTAACTCTCAGATCAGTTTAAAGGAATACATATGTATAAAAAAAAAAAAAAATTGTCTTCAGGCATAAAAGCATTAAAAGTAGTTATTACAGCTTTTACAAATCACAGTTATTTTACATGCACTTAGCTGAAAATAGTATTCAAAACATTGTCAGCTGAATCCCAAAAAGCACTGGACTCCTGTTGCTGTGGCAACACATTGTTCATGGTTTGTCTGTCTGAGGCAACAAAAGGTCTAAAACATTGAATGTTTTAAACATATTTAAGTCTACCACTCAGATTGCATCACCGTGTCCTAGTTGAAACCTAGATTGTTCTTTCCCACCTAGAGGTGTCCTTTCACTAGGAGCCAAACTACTACTTAATGTATTCACTGGCAGCAAAAGATTTTCCAGATGCTGGGAAAAAGGATTGTTTAACACTGTGGAGCAGCACAACAACAATAACAAAGAGGGTTTTGCCTTCTCCACCAGCTGCCATGGGGTGAGACAGAAGTCAGAAAGAGGTGTTGCTCTTTGGAGCTGGAGACATTCCGCTTGTGGAAAATTAGAAACTTCATTCCCCATTTCATCTGTACTGAATAGTTTCACTGACACCAGTTTATTTCTGAGCAAGTGAGATTTGGACACCCTCTTGGCTTTGCAAGAGAGCACCCTGGTGTCAGCTGTCCCGCTTCAGTGGATGCTTTCCATTGTCCCAAGGTAGAACCCAGCACTGGGCAACAGGATGCAAAAGCAGCAAAAGATATCTCCTTTAAAGCACTGCTGCTCACTCTGTATGTAATACCAGTGCTGCACAAACAGAGATGAGGAAGAAGTAAAGCACTGCTCAAACCTCCATCACACGTCTTAGAATCAACCCCAAAACACAACATTAAGCACAGAATGTACACAGTTTCTGAACAGCAAATGAACATGACCCGAGCATCACTGCTGCCCTCACCTTCCTTAGTAAGCTCCAGTATTTGTCTTTTTGTAATCCACCTGTAAACAATTTCACATAAGAAAAATAGTGTGAATTAATTGCAAATTTACCTATTTTCATAAAATTCTCCATTTTCCATGCCTACATTTTTCTGCAGAATTCTACTCTGGATGGCTGCATTACAAAGTTGTATCAGATAAGAGTTACCTGCATCCATACTTCAGAAAAAGCTGAGTTTTGTTGTACCCTGACTCTCTCAATTAAAGTAATCACATTTATGATCTGTTACTGTATATTATGCTCCCAGTGGGAATATTAACTTTAATACATATCTGCATTTTAATTCCAACTGTAACAATTAGCAACTGCCCTACTTTGGACCTGAATGATATCATCCTAAAATATAAAAATGAAGACCTGTCAGCTAATCAGAAATCATCTCCCCATATCTAAACAGAAGGGAAATATTCTCTCTATTAATCACACATGATGATATTGATTTAGCTTTCATATAGCTGCTAAATGACTAATACCTAGCTACCAGTATAGATGGCAAGTGAGGCTCCCAGGAAAGAAATTATTTGGTACACACACAAGTTCATGAGCTGAAAAGTTACTTTGGAAAAATGTAAAAGAAACACATCATTAAAACCAAAACCTCAATGTGATTTCTTCACCAAAAGGAAGTAAAACCACACCTTTCAATTTCACATCCTTGTATTACTTCAATACCACCTGTATATGCCAATGATAGAGGTTGAAAGCAAAATCCACTGAGAATAGCAAGGTGATCTTCATGAAGGGTTTGTAGGTACATCTAACAATTGCAATAAAAGAAGTTATGATGATCATAACTTGATCCCAAGACACCCTGACTTAATCCACTGCACTTGGTGGACCTGACCCAAGATCCTGTTAGCTGTTGCCACAACTGGCTGTCAGTCTTTTAACTGTACATTGCTACCTTTGGCTAATTCAGGTTGAAGGACAGAAATTTCAGTGTCAAAAAAAAAAAGAATGACCACTGCACCATAAAAACTTGATCAAAGAAAACCTTCCTTGAAACAAGCAAAAGCAAATTCATTAAAGAAAGTGACAAGAATTCATGGGGAAAAAAAAAAAAAAAAAAATGTAATTCATGTCCAAAATGTTTTAACTGTTTTGTATGCTACTTAATTTCTTGTACCATGTTATAGTGAAAATAGTTTGCTATGACTGGCTAAACATGAAGAACATGAAGCTTTTCTTGACTGTGACATTACTACTAAATCTGTGTTATAGAAAGCCCCAAATTTTGGGAGAAATTGCTCTTACAAACTGGACTAACATCTTCCAGAATTTACGCAGATGTGCCTGTGTGGTAGAGGGAGCAATCAGGTACAAATCTAGAGAACAGAAATACTCAAATTATCAACAAGCAAACTAACAAAAAACCCACCTTGATTAAATTCTTGTGTGAATTTTTTTTTAGGTTGAGTGCTGTGTGTGAGGAATAAAAAGGAACTCTTGAGCCTTTGGCACTCCACCATTTTATTCTTGCTCCTGCTGTTTGACTCTTCCTCTATCCAGGCAGAGGGCTTTTAGTTTTCTGTAAAGAAACAATACCAAATCCCACAAGTAACTACTTCTACGATTACTTCTTTGACCTTGTTCCTACAACAGCCCACAAGCCATGAAAGTGTACTCAAGAAACAAACACCTGCAACTTCTGTAAAAGGAGGGATTTAACAAAAATTAGCAGCTCTGGGCTGTTTTCTTGGTGATGGTGGTTTTGTTTGTTTGTTTTAAGCAATAGGTTAGAGTAAATCTTTTTGTTGGATTCAATCAATCTAAATTAATTCCAGGCCCATCCCTGATATATTGGTACTTTTCCTCAGGTCTAGCAACATCCTCTTTATGCTGCCTTCAAGCTGTCTGTAAACATCACAAAAGAGTGTGCTCCTCCTGGACTCCAGCTGGCTCCTCTCCAGCTAATAAGCTCAACACAAGTTATACCTCCCCCACCTGTTTCTTCCCACTCAAATAATTTTCTGGATATACTTTGCAGCGTGGGAGGAAGGGCCCACGCACTGTTTCAGTTCACTTGGTGAATCAGAAGTTTGAGCAACTGATTCTGTGTATTATGTGGGCAGATGTATGAAGGAAAAAAGATCCAAACCACCAAGCTCTTTGGGGAGAAAAGAGAAGATACCTTGTGAAAGAGGGAGCTTTCTATCTCGGCAAACCTGAAGCACATTTTACAAAGGGATTTTCAAGACAATCCAAGATCAGATATTGGGGTACTTCAAGGACAGAAACCCCTTAACATGCAGTTAAGGTGGCAGTACCTCAGCATCAATGACAACAGTAGTCCAGCTGAGCTACAGCATAGGGAAGTCTCCAACCCTGGGAACTGTAAATAGTTTTGCAGCTTGGAAATATGCAAATAATCTTTCATACCACACACCTCAAGGATAAGGTCCCCTTGGGCAATAAGTAGCAGCTTCATTTCTTTTCCTCACTTTGCCTCAAAGCAAGCCTATGAAAATCACACATGTCCTGTTATTCTTCTCAGGCCAGGACTAATAGTATTCTTCATTCAGCTGCAGTTCCCACTCTGCCTTCCTGCTTGAGAGCCAACCTTGTCACTGCCATGTTTGCAGGCATTATTTACTCTCCTATTCTAACAGCACTTTCTGACTTCCCCTTCAGCTCTTGGAGAAATTCAAAGGATTTTTTTTGTGTTCAAATGCTATCCAAATATTTATATTTTGCTTATATTGTTTAGTTAATGTGAAATCACTACCAGTTTTTTTTCCTTCTCAAATGAAGTCATACAGAATAGATTTTCTATAAAGCTTAGCTCTCATTTCCATGCTTCCAAAAAGCTGCCTTTTTTTTTTTTAAATGGCATTGTTTACAGCAATCATTGGATTCTGAAAAGTGTGCAGCTTCCAATCTTCAGTTCCACTGATTCAATATTACTATAGCTTGTGTGCCCAGGGAGTAATATCACTTTCCTCAAGTGAACATGCTGCCAGCTATTTAGCTCTAGTAGTATTATCTAGCAGGCCAACTTTTAGGGTTCTGCAAACACTGAAGCAAGAATACTGTACCACTCCTTCAGTGCTGCAATAACTGATAACTAAAGTAACGTTCATAAAAATATAGTTGGGGTCAGGTTTGGGGGTTTTAGGCTTTTCCTATGCCTTCTCCCTCTCTTGAAAATTTGTCAGGTATTATAGAGGAACAATATTATTGAAAAGGCTCAACAAAGTTCCATCTGTGCAGTGGGATTTTGAGAATGTAGGGATTTATAATGATCTGTTGATGTATTCCCTCAAATTCCAGTTTTGACATTCAAGTATATGACAACCCTGGGCTTAATACCTACAATGACTCTTTCTAGAAGTCTGTATGTTTTTGTCTTTTTATTTTTTTCCACAAATCAAAGGCTTTTTCAAGCTTTCGAAACAGATACAGACATACTAATGCATGCCCAGAAAGGGCCACAGAGATGACTAAGGGATTGGAGCACCTAAAATACACTGACAGAGCTGGGATTGCATAGCATGGGGGAGAAAAAGTTTAGGAGAGATGTTTGTACATGTGCATGTACCTGATTGAAGCAGAGGGGAGGCTGGTAAATAAGACAGACTCTTCTCAGCAGTACATAGTGACAATACAAGGTGCAAAGGACACAAATGGAAATACAGGAAATCCCATTTAAAAATAATAAATAGGTTTTTTTGTAACTGTCAGGGTCATCAAACACTGGAATAGGCTGCCCAGAAAGACTGTGGAGTCTCCATTCCAGGAGATTGCTAGAACCCAGCTGGGCAAACCCTAGAAGTCCTTCCCAACTTTAGATGCTGTGCAATTGTTACTCTGTAGTAATCATGAACTACCGCCCTCCCTAAGAAATAAATCAGCAACAGGACACAAGCAAATAACTGTTCTTTATGAAATCAAAGACACTCTCACAGGAAAAGAAACAACATTTTATCCACAGAAAGAAGTATCAAAAACTAATTTCTTAAAGCCAAAACCTGATATGTTTCTATTCTCAGAATACAAAAAGAGAAAAGTTAGACTATTCAGACAGGAAAGCACCAAAAGAGGAGACAACAATACAACTGTTTATTCTATTCCTGCAAACAGAACCCACTTTCCAGTCCATTTACATGTCTGCACATCCATAGCTGTTTGCCATTCAACTCATTGTAACCTGCCGTTTCCCTAACTTGCATTTTACATTTTTCTTCCAGTTTTATATGAGATTCCCTTTGGAAAAACCTCTTTACAGAAGCCCATAGCACTCCAACCGAAACGATCCTGTGCCTAAGGAGTATTTAATGCCAGCGTGCTGCCAGAACTCACTCGCAACTTTCCCATTCCCCACAGTACCTCCAGAGCGTTTGCTTTGCAGAGAGGAGCAAGGCACTACAAGCCACAGTAACAACAGTTTTTCCCATTTCTGCCTATCCGGCCACTGAGAGATATGAAATACATATTTATTTGAAAAAGCAATATATTCATGGTTGGGAAAAGAAAGTATGAGAAAGTATGAGACTATTTCACGAGGTAAATTAAAAATTACTTGAAATAGCATACTTCTTATTCTGAGCTTTGGAATAATAACCACAGGAAATACAGAGATCCTTAACTCTCCCTTAACTCTCACTGAAATGTCAGTTCATGGTTTGAAGCTGCACAGTGATTTTTATTTTCCTGGAAGGATGTGATCCCGCCAAAAACCATTTTTTCCCTAGCTATTCTCATTAAGCACTTGGACTGTGTTGATATTTAGACCACTTTGATGGCACTCCAGGATCTATTGTTTTGAGATTGTATCATTTTTACTTTATGCTTCTGGGATTTTTATATCCTTAGATGATGTTGTCACAGAAATACTCATTTCTAAGTAGGTGAGGAACAGATTCTTTGCTCTCCATGCATGTCTAATACCTCTGTTACTTCAGCATTTGTGATCCTTTCAGGGCAGATTCTTAAAAGCAGCTGCTGTTCATGGCTTGATTCCTAGGAAACTGGAAATACTCATAATGGCATCATCTATTCTGTAATGCTTATGACAATAACTCCTGTATTAGTTGGTAGAAAACCAGCTGGTCTTTATGA
The DNA here is from genome assembly GCF_000691845.1 of Merops nubicus. Lineage (NCBI taxonomy): Eukaryota > Metazoa > Chordata > Aves > Coraciiformes > Meropidae > Merops > Merops nubicus. The sequence continues at coordinate 82,027 of NW_008598027.1, forward strand.
AAGGACTTCCATTTATCTTTTGATTCTCATTGGAATTGGGTGATAAAAGTTTCTACCTGCAATCTAAATTTTGTTCTCTCCTCCAAACACCAGACCATGTATCTTGTTAGTTCACAGACTGACTAATATAATTCCATATTGGCAAGCATCCCAGATAGCATGGTAAGAAAATGTCAGCTGGTCCACTGTCCTGCTGCAGAATTAATCACCAGTTCAAAATGTCACCATCCTATTTCCTTAACTTACTTGATTTCTTTCTCATAAAGTTTTAAATTCATTTTAGAAACTAAAAGACTGACACTCCACTGCACCAGAGCATAAGAAATAGTTTGGAAATGAGCAATCCACAACTGGAATGAGGTGCACTGAAGCTTTATGCTGAAATAACATAACCAGCAAAAGCCTTCAGTGCTGTTGAGATTCTCATCCTGTACCCATTGCTTTGGAACAAAAGGGCACTAGATTGCATCATGTGGTCCCAAGGAAGACACTGAATAACAAATGCTGACATAGCTCCAAAGCTCGAGGATGAAATCTGTGATCGCTTGCACACAGGCACTGACTTTACAGTCGTTGGGGAACAGGCGTATTTCACATAAGTAATCCTATGACTATAGCTGGTTTTCTTCAGCAAATGCTCCTCAGGATGAACAAGGACTGGAGTTGCAAGCATAGATAAGGGAAGAATGAGTTTTTGAGATATGCTGTAGGGTTTGTTACCACATTACAGGGGGGAAAAAAAAAAAAAAAAAAAAAAAAGAGCTCTACTGTCACTTATTAGATGAGATTCCATTACAAACCTGGGGGACTACTGGACATAGCCTTTGAGCCCAAAAAGCCTGGAGATGCCTCATGGAGTCCTGTTTCTCAGTCCTGAAAATCAGCTACACACAGACAAGGAGCTCTGCATAAACTAAGCAACACTACTGAGAGTAGCAGAGTTAAGTGCTTCAACCAGTGCAGAGCTTTATTTAGGTCCAGCAACGCTACACACTTTACCCCCCCCAGCACCCTCTGTGTTATTATGTGTGTTCAGGTATACCATCTCCCCCATCCCTTCCAGCAGCTGGAACAGGTCAAAGCTCATGGCACAGGATCCAGCTTTATGGGCACCTGCACATACACTTCTAAGGAACTAAGTCTGAGCCCTGTGGTCAAGCATGGCAGTTTCTTCACATCATTACCTCTCACTGCATTAAGCCCATCGAGAGAGTAGGTGATAGATTCTAACTGTTATTTCTTTCCCCGTTTACATCACTCCAACAATTTGACAGCAAGTCTTAATGGCTTTTCACAGTGGAAAACATTAAACTTTGGTATGCATATGCAAAACATTTTAAAACAATGGACCCTCAGGGGGAAAATAAAAAAAAAGTCTGCCCTATCACACCAGGTCACCTGCTCTGGTGTGGAATTGTGCTATATTTTTAAAGGGCATGTTTGGGTTTTTTTGGTGTGTGGGGTTTTTTTTTTTTTTTTTTTTTTTCACAGCTACATATGTGGAGCAATATTTGCCAACACTTAAATCCAGCCCTTAAAAAAACAACTGTGACAAGGGCAAAAATCTAGTTTTCAGGTGAACAATACATTACCAGGATAGCTTTCTGCTCAGAGCTCAAGTCCTTCCTGCTTTTCATATTCAAGGAAATGGTAAGTATACTACTTATCTTTGTAGCCCATCTACACTTGATCTTCATGTATGGATGCACAAAAATGTAAGGCACTTGATGGAGTGTGCTTATAAGTTCAGATACCTATGTAAGCATAGATTTGAAAGCACTGGGAGTCTTCCCATATGCTTTGGTAAGAATGGATACATCAGCTCAGGTGGGAGATCCATCCTGTCTCTGAAACACACAAACGCAAACAGTTGTGTAAAAGTCTAAGGTGAGGGCATACTATATCCAACAAGGATTTTTGCAGTCAACCAACAAGTTGCTGTTCAGATACTTCGATACAGATATAGTGCTGCCTTTTTTTTTTTTTTTAAAAAAAAAAAAAAGTGCCTTTGAGAGCCATTTTTTCCATTAAATTGCTCCTGGAATTCATGTAAACTTTTATTTGCAAAAATGTGAAAAACAGCCACCCTGTGCTCAACCTGACACTTGCTAATTTCACTAGTTTCCTCCAGGACTCACTCTCTTTTCCAGCACAGAAATGGACAACTTATTTACCTCCTGTATCCCACTCAAGGTTTCAGACCCCTGGCATACCTCGCCGATTGTCCACCGTCCTGACTGATGAGCACCAGCATGGAACTTGCCCAGACTTTCCTCCTATATCCCATTTGAGGTGAAGAGACTAGAGTGCACAGTTAAAATCTAAGGGCACTATGGATTTAAAGAATACATGATAATATCCAGTTCATTCTTCATTCCTTCACCTGATAATTACTAACAGATGATGTCCTCTTTTGTTATTACAATAAATAAATGTTATATTCCCAAACACTCTTCCTGAGGTGTAGTAACCAGTCCAGGATCTATCTATTTCTATTGTAAAGGTTTAGTTATTTCCCTCTCCCAAGACCCAAATATCTATCTATTCGCATTATGCTAGAAACATTTTGCAGTAATTCATAACAGAAATCGGCCTCACTATGAATACAGCTATTTTTAAAAGGCCTCAGCAGGTTTCAAAAAACAAAAATATGTTGCATTCTTTGAAAGACTAACCCTGCTTTCACTTCTCCAGTTCTTTAAGTGTTTGAATTGCCTATATCCTCAAGATATACATCCCCAGAGAAACAGAACTATGCAAATTTTCACTTTTTTTTTTTAAACCACACATTATGTTATTTACAGTAAACACAGTTGAAAATTTGGGTGGAGAGAGTACGTATGTGTGCAGAAAAGGAGTCTTGCCAAATAATGTGTTTTACATTTGCAAACTGGAATTAAAAAAACTAATTTAATTGCATTTTAATAAAACATCTGCTTTCAGGATTTTCTGGGGCTTGTTCCATTTCCCACCCTCCCTCAATTCAGTGACTTGAATGTAAAACACATGAATGGTGCAGGAGTGCAGAGAAAAGAGACTGCAACTCCTTCTGGTCAATGAACTCAGTTACAAAGCTCTTGCTCAATGGAAAGGTGGCTGAAGCCTTCAAGTTGAGCTTACAGCTCTGTGGCCAGGGTTGGCACCTGGTAGGTATGGGTTTAAAGCCCTAAACAAAGGACAGTTTTCACAGTAGCGGTCCTGAATGACTCATTGTATTAAATTACCTTCCCCGGGCAACAGACAGCCAAAGTCCTGCAGGATCCTACACAGAATCCCGTGGGCTGGGTCTCTTCTTACATGCTCAACTCCAGCTTCCTACAGAGCCATGGGCACTTCAGATGCAGTTGTCACTGCTTCTGATCTGGAAATATCAGCATCCTGGTAGTGAAGTTTCAGGCATGTTTAAAGAGCTGTAGTTTGAATATCAGCTCATTCTTGATGCTGTATAGTCAGAGCTCCCGCATCTCTGATCGCCACCTGGGGCACAGGTTGTTTGCCCCTTAACTCCTGAAAAGACGGACTCTAACTTCATTGCAGTAGCAGAAATATTTTTTGATCGTGCCTAGAAACCTGAGCAAACAGCTTCTTTTAGGCCCATGATTAAAGTATATTCTTGACAGAAATGTTTTCCTAACTTAACATTCTTGTTGTCTCTTTTTATCTGTAAGATGAAGCCTGAAGTAAAAGGATAACTGTTTAAAACTGCTTATTAACAGAGATGGAAAGAAGAAAACATGATTCAGACTTTTCAGATAGATAGCTTTGGGTGAATTCAGAGAATTAAAAACCAGTACGCCAAAGTGGATCAGCTTATTGAAGTATAATGAGGACAAAGAAGAGATGTGTATTTAGGAACACCCTTTGTGGCTTTCACAAGGGAAAAAATCGTGTCTCACAGGTCCACTTGTGGAGCTTTCTGTTGTCATCTTTTAAACAGCTGTTTAACACACGTACATGGACATCTAGACAGTACAAACATCTGTCCTAGGAAGCAATCCTGACACATTCAGCAGGGCAGACCAAAGCAGATACAAACAATCAATATCCATTCTCAGAGAGAAACGTTTGCATCCCAAACTATCCCCTAGAGAAACCTCCATCTCAGCACTTATTCCATAAGCTTTTGTACCTTTTCAGCTCCCCCTCCTGACCCCCAGTTTACACTATACTTTGGCATTATACTGACCACAACAACAAATTCCCAGAAAGGTGAACTCTATGCATAGGCAATTTATAGGTAGCACTTATTTAACCAAGAGGTGAGAGAGCCTGTAAGGATGTGCTCTCACTATTTTCTTCCCAGCTAAGAGCTGGAGCTGAAACAGAAGAGACTCTAAGATAGAGATAGAGCTGCACGCCCTGGCAGCTAAATGCAGAGCTCTACAAAAAGACTTCATTGTACTGATTAAATGGGCAATAAAAATGGTAGATGAAGTTAAGGTTGGAGAAATGTAAAATGTGATGCACCTAACAAAAAGCAATCCTAACTTCATATTCACAACAATGGGGTCTGAATAAACTCTCAGAAAAGTTATTTCAGAATTAAAAGAGAGTTCTGTTAAAACACTCAATCTATAAGCAGTGGCAGTCAAAATGTTAGTAATTACTAGTTGAGAAAAGACAGAACAAAACAGAAAGTGTCTGTATAAATCCAAAGTGACCCTGACTTTTGAATGCTGCTTGCAGGTTTGGCTTCTCCCCAGGTCTCTAAAAATACACTGTAAAAGCAGAAAGGAGAACGGTAACCAGAGGTACGATGTGCTTTCAATACAAGGAATGACTGGATCACCTACAGCTTTTCAGCTTGGAATACAATCAAGCAAGAGGGACAATACAATAGAGGTTTAAAATAAAAAAAAAAGTATTAAAACTAAACATGAACTGAATTGACTTTTTTTTTTTTAATAAAAGGTGGCCTAAAATCCATCAAGTCATATCATCAGGCAGTAGGTTCAAAACAAAAAAGGCAATAGCTCCCACGCGATACAGTCACGAAATGTAAAGGCCATTATTACAGGATTATGCGAATACCAAAATTTTACACAGGTTCAAAGAGCAATTAATCATTTTTATAGAAGGCCAGTGAATTAAAAACCATTAGGTGAGATTTTTGCCTTGGCTTCAAACAGTCTTTTAGTTCTAGGTTGCTAGAAACCACATCCAAGGGAAGTGCCACCACTCCCCCTTCACTTGCAGCTCCCTCAGGCACATGTCACTGCCAGGCCTGGTGTTTAATTTGGTTAGGTCATTTTTATAATCTCAGGGAAACTGTATTACTCAATGAAATCAGTAATGTTCCTCAGCTTGCTTTAACAAAAACCACAGAGTGCATATGGACCTTACTCAAGAAGCCTCAGCTACTAGTCCCACTGCAGTCAACAGTATTAAAAGCAGCTTATTGTTCAGATCTTTCTGGACTGGTCACAAAATCATATTTCATCTCTAGTTAAAAGTAATTTCTATCATGTAACAACTATTTAATTGATAATTCGTTAATATTCATCAGGTAATAAATACTGCTACTGAGTTTAGTTTCCACTGCCTTCCTTCAATAGTCTTTTAGAGTTCCATAATTACCAGTAAGTTAGTCCTAATTATAACAAAAGAAAATAATTATTAACTGGCAAACAGTTTACAAATCAGATATTAAAGCAGCTGTAAAACAACTTGTGCTTATTTTGTTATTCAGTTTAAGATATTAAACCAAGAAATTCTGTGCCTTTCTCAATGCCATCTAGAAGAGTAAGTAAATTCTGACCACATCTGATCAGAAACTTTACCCTTTTTTCCAACCCCTTACCTTTATTTTTAGCTATCTGCAGTAAAACAACATATTTTATTATCTCATCACAATGTTGATAAGGGGTTTGAACTGGGAATTTGAAATGCTGCACCTAAGTGCACATAACAGCTATTACTGTGAGGTTGCTTGAAGCAAACCAAGTACATCAAGTGCTCAGTGCTGGTGAGCTTTGTCTGATTTGATGTGTCCGCACAGTGCAGTGGGAACAATCCTAAAGAACTCAGCTACTGTCTCTTCCACTTCAGTTCATGCCAGGGCTAGGTATTTGACTGTCACTGTCAATTCATCTTCTCTTTTTTTTTTTCTGTTGTCAAGAGGATTGGAGTATATGAAAATAAACGGCAAGCCCCAGCTATTCCAACTCTATCCTGATCTGTCTTTCAGTATTAAAAGAGAACACAACCACCACCCAAGAGCAAATAAAATGGACCTAGTCACACATTAGCTGGCTGCATCTATAAGAAGGGCACATATGGAACATGGGGTACATTTTCTTCAAGGCATACCTCTAGCCAAAATATTCCACGCCCCCTGCATGCCTTGGCTTTGTTTGGAAGGAAAACCCTTATGCATCCACAAGGATAAGGAAATCATAAATGGCTTTAGTAGGTCCCCAGTGCAGAGAACTAGTGAAGTAAAGCCACCTTAGGGCAAAATACATGTTTTATGGCACAGGTACAGCCAGGCACACGCTAGATGGGCCAGAAACCACTAAGACACTGCAGAAATTGCAGTGTGTATCTTGGAACTTTCCAAAACAGGAGTGCAGGGTAAGCACGCCCCATGCCAGAGTTTTTAAGGATTGCTTCATTCAAATGGTGCATATCTATAGCAGCACTGCTCAGGTTCTCAGCATTCACGTGCTTATGTCTGTGCATACAAAATAACTATTGCAGGAAGTAACAGCTATGTTTACGCTTGCCTGCATCTTTCTGCTTTACACTGTTATTTATGAGAACAAAACAATACTTGCAGAAATGCAAACGAGAAGTGTCTGTGTGGGTTGTTCTCTGGGACTTTTTTTTGAGAAGTTTTTTCACTCTTCATCTTTGTTTTCAGAATATAGCTGAAATTTATTTAGGATTGGTTAAAGAATGCACTGGGAAAGCAGACAGTTATTCCACCTGCAGTCAGTGTCCCCTGACCGATCCACTCCACCTACAGTTTGAAGTCAGTTGGGTATAAGTTGACCTCTCCTCTGGGAGCTCAGCGCTAACAGTGATTTGCTGCTCATAAATTCTCAAAAGTCACATGTTTTTTTAGGTCCCATACAGGAACTGAAGCAGAAAAGAGAGCAGCAAGAGTGTTTTCAGGCACGTCTTCCTCTTACCTAGGGGTTCCTTGATGTTCCTCTAGGGCATAGCTAGATGCCCTGCATCCCAGCACACCCCTCCACAGAGCTCCTTGCCAGGACTGACTCCCCTCAGAATTGACTTTTCCTTCACCATTAGGTGCCAACTACCTCATGTGCAAGATCCACACAAGCCTTCCTCACCCCTGACAAGCCTCTCTCACCTCCCTGCAACTGTGGCTACCAGGAGGTCACTGGCTCTGCAGTTTAGCCCTCAAGATGTAGTGGTGAAGCCAAATATTCAACATGTATCAGTACAAAGAACAGCCAGCCAGGATAAATTGCACAAAGGTATCTTCAAAGATTGAAGGAAGGTCTAGATTAGGTTAATTTTGAGAGTAGTGAGGAAACCCAAAGGAGAATATAGCAGCTATACTTCCAGTTGCCTATGTTTATCTGGAAAATACTTATTTATAAGCAAAATAAACTTCGCTTTCTGTGGCACAAGGAATCCTGAAGGCAAAAGGTGTGGGGGTGCCAGGATTGGAGGTCTTTCACTTTTTACCCTCATCAATTCTATAATTCCAGGCTGAAATTATAGGAAAAAAATATCTCATTAAAAGAATTGTTTGTTTTTTTTAAACAGCCTGATAGAGACAACCAATATTTACAGTGTGCAAAGCATCAAATTAAGGGTAAAGGGTAGGAGAAGGCAAGCCCCATTAAGGGACTTGGACGGTTACATCTGAAAGCCCCAGACAGTACCTACAAATCCCAAACTTCATAGTCCTGTGTTAATGGCTGGCTAATGCAGAACAAGTGTGAAGTTGGCAAACACAATTTTCCCCTGAAATTTCACTTGTACCTAAAAATTTAACTCCAGACAGGCCTGACATCTCTAGGAGCTCAACGCCTCTTGTTTTAAGCAACTCATCCTCCAGCTGTAGTTCTCAAGAGACCTGACCTGCAAAAGCTTTCTTCAAGCCTACCAGACTAGGCTTGTCACAAACCAGAGGCCAAAACCCACTTTCAGACAGCAGTAGATTCCTGCCTTCCCAAAGGCTTTAGGAAAGGGATTTTCCTTTGAGGCAGTGGGAGAACGAATCAAAGCAGCAGGACCGTTCCCTAGGGTCTAAAATAAGAGACTGAGCTAAGGAGCCTCTACCCGCATGCCCACGCTGTTTGAGGTGGCTGTATGGGCAGATCTTTTTCCTCCAAATAATAATTCATTTATTCTAAATTAAAGGTTACCCAGTACATGCTCAAGTTACACAACTACAGATTTTTATTACTAAAGTGCACAATATTTCATTAACAAGCTTCATCTTAGACATCAAGAAGTAATTTTCAAGTCCAAACCACAAATTTTAAGCAAAATTTGCCATTCACAGAAGACAAAAAAAGAAGAAATGCATCACCTTTTATGTTAGTACTTCTATTACAATGTGTTCATAAAGGTTCAATAAATACACAGTAAACTTTATAAGCATGTTACTTGAGAAGTAGGTACTGCATACATGAATAAAACCATTCTTTCAGGCAACCTATGTCAAGCTAGTTGATGTAAGAGTGCATTAGCCATTTAGTCACTCTTCCTACACAGAGGAGAAGCAAAGTATAAAGCATTGCTGAATTTTGATCAGACTAGAGATTTAACTTAACACTAAATTACTTTTCTGTAAGTTTACTTTGAAGTGAACTCCCCTTGGCATGCCAATAACTAGCACAGTTTGGTACTGGGGACAAAAAGCACTGCTCTTTCCCAGGACTCTCATTACCCTCACTGCCCCAAGGTGAAAGCAGTTATTTTACTTGTACTCAGGACCAACCAGCTCCATCCACAGGTTGGAGCTGGTCAAATAACATCAAACACCTCCTCTGGGAGGTCTTTGCCAGCAACAAGTTACCATCCACAGAGTCTCAAAAGCTAAATATTATTTAAGCTGCACACAGAGGTTAAAGCACAATAGAAACAGGAACAACAAAAAGCAGCTTCAAAGCATGTCTCCCTTACCTAGATGCTGCTGCTTTTCCAGGGATGAAGCAGTTTGCCTGCGTTCCTCACACATCTCTTCGTAGAGCCCCATACTGCAGAGAAGTGAGTTTGTCCTCCAGTGCTGTGCACTGGTAGGGCCCCATGTCTGCCTTCATTACTCCTGATGAGCCTTGCCCTGCCTCCCACTAACTAAAGACACCTGAAGGGCACCTCTCCTGGGCATGTGCACAAGCCTGGGGGAGTGGCTGCTGCCCTGCTCCATCAACTTACAAGCTGTTCTAGAAATTAAACTCTTTTTTCCTTACTCTGAGCATTCCCACATTGTTTCAGAGGACACACATGGTAATTCTGTTAACAATACTGCTCAGACTGGCTGTGGTAAATTCATGAAAAGGCCAGGTTGTGCTCCGCAAAGCTGGAGAAAATATTGTCCTGAGCTCCCTTCTCCTGCCCTGACAAGGCTCCCAAAATGCATTTAGGAAAGCCACATGCATTGGAGATTCATCTCCTCCCTACCTCAGCAAAACTTCTCCTCCCTGCTTCCTTGAGCTCAGCCCTGGGACACCACTTCCTGGCTTGCATGAAGACTGCACCCATGGTTCTCACCCAGGACCCAAAACCCCATTGAGAAAGCCACATCTCACCAGCCACTACCCAGTAGACACAACATGCACCTTTCAGCAAGATCCTGAGCACTAGGAGCAAGCACAGCTCAAGCAGCTGACCAACAAATGCAGCCAATGGCTGTGGTCTGGCTGCTGCATCTGTCTAAGCCAAAGCAGATCTGACCAGTGTGCTGGATCCCACTGCTCCCCTCAGAAAGGGGCTAATGACAGGCTATCTAAGCAACACCAGGAGCACAGCAAAAGTCTTCAGAGATGAAAGTCTTAAAAGATCCAGCTGAGAGGATTTTTAAGCTTTTTGAATTTTGGAACAGTGGAGAACCTTAAAAGATTGAACAGAAAATTAAAAATCCTCCAAATAAGTAAAAGTGACTATAGCTTGGCTATCTCACCCACAGTTCTGGATGTTGCATGGAAAGACTGTGATGGTCAAAATCTCTATCTTTAATAAATAATGCATTTTGAGAACCAATAGCACCCACTTGAAGGACGCTGTAGCAATAATGCCATATCCCTTTTTCTCATTCAAAGCTCCAGCAACAGAGAGCAAATTAGTGTGATGACCAGAGTCAGAGCTAATTCTGCAAAACTGTATAGGAATCAAAAAGCCATTTACCTGAGCTCTGCTTTTTTTCTATCACTCTTTAATTGCAAGTCAATCGTTCACTAACTGTCCTTTCCATAGCCTTGGAAAACAAAAAAGTTATTGATTTTCATATTTTTTTTTCCTGTGCTGACTTCTTGCTCCCATTAAAAACCTCCAGAAAAGCAAAAGGTTTCCCACTGAGTTTGTATCCACTGTGAGTTTGTATGGAAGCATTAATGAGGAGTAATAAAAGACCAAAAAAATGATGTGTGACAGGACTTGCAAAATATCAGCTCAAATGACTTTTATTCCTTCTGTCTTATCCCAGAAGATGGAGCCAAATGACCAGGTGTGTGTGGCCCACACAGGCACTAAGGAACAAACCCCTTTCCAATGAAGGTGAAGTCAGTCTCACTCAATGGCTCCCATTGCCCAGGTTGGCTGACAGGGCAGTCAGGTTTCTTGCAGATATTTTTTCCATGTTACATAGCACTTTGAAAAGAAATGAGGTCAATAAGATCAAGGTCAGAAGCCTAACTTTTAAGAAAGCTAAATGAAAGGAAAAAGATCCCCGCAAAACCTCTCCATAAACAAAAAGAAGCCCTTACTTCTGACTGGCAGTATCACTAAAATATCTGGTATCCTCACAAAATGAATTTCAGAGTCTAAAATACTGACATGTTGCTCACTCTTAAGTGCTGATGTTGGCTGAGGTAGAGTTAATTTTCTTCATAGAAGATAGTGAGGGGCTGTGTTTTGGATTTGTACTGAAAACAGCCTTGATAACAGGGATGTTTTTGTTATTCCTGAGCAGTGCTTACATAGAGTCAAGGCCTTTTCTGCTCCTGACACCACCCCACCAGTGAGCAGATTGGAAGTGCACAAGAAGCTAGGAGGGGACACAGCAGGGACAGCTGACCCCAACTGATCAAAGGGATATTCCATACCATATGACATCATGCTCAGCATATAAAGATAAAAGAAGTAGAAGGAAGAGGGGGATGTTTGGAGTGATGCCATTTTGTCTTCCCAAGTAACTGTGACATGTGATGGAGCCCTGCTTTCCTGGAGATGGCTGAACATTTACCTGATGATGGGAAGTGGTGAATGAATTCCTTGTTTTGCCTTGCTTGTGCACGTGGCTTTTGCGTCACCTATTCAACTGTATTTATCTCAACCCAAAAATTTCTCACATTTACTCTTCTGATTCTCTCCACAATCCCACCGGGGCAGGGAGGAGTGAGTGAGTAGCATTGTAGTTCTTAGCTGCTGGCTGGGGTTAAAACATGATACTGTGGTTTACATGTTATTTACAGTAACTAAAAAACTTACAAAAAAAGCAGTAAGAGCTCTCTGTAAATATGCAAGAATTGATGAACACACCCTTTCCTTGCATTTTTATGACCCCCTACTGGGAGCAGTTGTGAAGGCCATACTAAAAGAGCAGGCTGGCTGTAATGGCATTTAGGTTTACCATAAATCATTCAGAAGTCATTCAAAAGGGCATCTTTCACTTTGTACAACATACAGCGAACTTGTTCCAGAGGACAAGCAAAAAGGGCTCAGCAGAAACTGGTCTGGGAAGCCAAGGTCAAAACATCATAAAACACTTTTTGAATCCTTCCCGCGTATCACTGAAAAGGAGAAGTCCTCTGTTAGTCTGGGAAGTCATGTAAGCTAGAGGCCCAGCATTTTCAGAGGAAGGCTTCCTGTCAAATTCACTGATGTCAGCCTTGACCCTTATGGCCAGTTCAGCTCTGATAGACTCTGGCTTTTTATGCTGTTAGGTTTTTCTTATTGTAATGACACAGGGCCAAGTTCTCTCTCATGTAGGAACAACTCCTCTCGTCTCCAATGATGATACCAATTCATCCAGGACAGTAAAATGACACATGTGGTGAAGAAAAAAAACCTAATTTGACATACAAACACTAATTTTCCAGCATACTCCATTTTGCACTCAAGTTGTGCAGCATGAAGAAAGGCTCCAGCTACATGGCAGGACAAGGCACAGTTGAGTAAACATTATATGTAGAAATTCAGCAGAGCTGTGATAATTAGACTGGTTGTGGGCCACTAAAAGGACTAGAAAAAAGGTCTGGGCTTGGGATCAATTGTAGATACATCTGTTGTCCTCACAGCAAAGATCCCGTAGTACAGGAGTAGTGCAGGGAACTCATAGTCCTTGTTTTCTCTAGCAAGAAGAAAATAAGGTCCATCTTGTGTCAAATATGATAGAGATAAGACTTTTTTCTTACCAAAATTACAGATAAGGCCACCTGACACCTGAATGAATGGCATCTCCTTTGATTCTTCCGATCCTTCCCCTTCCCTTACTCCACACTGGACGTTTTCCTCCCATTATTTTCAAAAACTAAAAGCCTTTAAAACTGAGGATTTCAATTGCCATAAACAGTTTTCAATACCCTTTTCCCTGTTGCTTTTAAAATGTAAGTGGAAATTTTAAAATGCTATTTTTTTTTCCTTCAGGGAATCAGATGACCATTTTAAATCCATCTCCATGACAAAACAAACTCACTTACATAAGAAAGTAAAATTTATTTCCGATTAGAACAAGAATTCATTGTTTAGTGGATTGAAATCTTCCCTGTTTCCCTAAAAAGAAATGTAGGGTTTGACTTCAGAAACACATTCCATTTACCTCCAGAGATTTCAGAGCTTCCCCTTTAACTCATATTACATTTTAGGTGAGGTAGGCACTTCTGTTTTAAACAAAAATCATTATTTAATGTTTGTCACAAAATGTTCAGAGTTTATCACAAATTATGCAGGTGTTTCTTATTACAGGAGATTTAAAATTGAACCTGAGGTATGTACAGGAGATTTTCTCAAACTCTGTATTAATGAAAAAAAAAGGATGCAAAGGGATTAAAATTTGACAGTTAACATAATATTGGTAGGATATTGTAATTATCACATGGGGGTTTTGGATTCACAAAGAGAGGAAAACTAACAAGTGAGCACAGTGAGTGAAAGCCCAGTTGCCCAGTTGTATCAGTTCTGATTCTCACTTGACTTGGATCCTGAGGCAGCATCTAAAGAACAGAACAATCTAAAGAATTCCTTTGTGTTGCTTAGCCAAAAGAATGCCTTGATTCAGCTGCATATCCATGGTCTCACTTTGGGTTTATGCTATTCAGAATACAGGGAGCCTGTTAAATAAAGAAAAGCTCTGTTTGTCAAAAGGTAATTGAGGAGTCAGCTACAGCTGGCAACAAACGCAAAATACTAAATTTGCTGAGACTTACATAGGCATGTGGATGTTGATAAACCCAGACCATAGGTGGAGAGGACCCCTTTTTGTCCAAAGAGTTATTTAATAAAAATAAACAAACCACATGTGGGGAAGGATATGTAGGGCAAAGGAAATGGAACTAAGGAAAGAATGCCTGCCAGTCCCTTTCAGTTGCTGTACATCAAAGGGATGTGGACGTACACCATCCTGCAGGAAGCAATTGCAACTGAGCTCCTGAAGTATGCAAAGAAACATACCCGTTGCTTAAGGGGGTTTAGCTTTCATGTTGCATTCTGCTTGGGCAGGTTGGATTTCTAGGCAGCCTAAATCTCAGATATAATGGAAATACAGCTGTGAAGATTGCAGTCATGACAGAATACAAGCCAGAAAATGACAGAGGAATTCAGAACACAGGGTTTGGTTTGCTCTAGATCCATTGTGATGCTAATGGATGGAAAGAGAGAAATGAGTTTGCTCTTCAACTTCCTGGCCTCAACACTCAAAGAGTCTTAAATCCTACAGCTGAGATCATCTTTTTGAAAGTGCAGTCCTTACCCCTTTTAGAAGCTTAAAGATGGAGGATGCCTTTCAAACAGGATTATCACCTGCACAGCATCTGCTTACCAAAACAAGAGCTAGGATCTTAAAACTTCTTGGTCTCTTCTTTGAGACAATATAGTCCAAAGACTAGAAGAATATAAGTTTAGATTTCAGTTCAATTTTGATTTAAAATCACTGATTATGCAACCTCAGCTTCATTATTCCACTAGTTAGTTGACCACAGGGTTAAACTTTTGTATCTGTTTTCCCCTCCACATTTCAATTTCCAGCTACTGGATTTTGTTATTTCCTAGGGTCAAGCTCAAATCTGTCAATTATCTATATTTTTGTTCCCCTTAGAGGTAATTACAGCTTACAAGGAAGTTGCTCATTTATCTTTGCTTTGATGAGACAAATACAGAGAGCTCCTGGCATATCTTTGTGTAACTCATATTTTTCCAGCCCTTGTAACTATGTCTATATACTTCAAACGTCCTCCAACCTCACAACGCTTCTGGAAGTATGAAGTCTAGAATAGAACTTCATATTACAGAGGTGTTCCAGATGAGTCAAGTGTGAGACTTGTGAGACTGGTAGTGTCTCACATATATAGAAGTACTGTCACCAGAAAAGCTATTTAGCTCCACTGGCAGAATATGACATGAGCATCTGCAAGAGAACGGGGTGAAAAGTATCTCATGTGCAGCTACTTTAAAGTAAAATCATTCTGTCTGTTGAGATTTCAGTTTAGCTCTTTCAAAGTATCAGAGGGAGATTTTGAAGGAGAAATATGAGATTTGTGATAAAAAAATCCAACAGCTTCAGGTCAGTAGCAAGAGCATAGTGTCCCTTCACAGCCTCTCCTTTACAATTTTGGGTGCTGTGCAGCTTTCTCCTCAAGAAAAGGAGGTAGAAAAAGTGAATTAAATTTGTTCCTGGTAAATATCACTTGCTTTGAATGAAAGCAATGCCTTATGAATTCTGAAATGAAGACTCACACAGCACATATTATTTGGCCACTAAAACCTGCCCATGGCTGATGCTGGTGGTACCTAGTGGTGTATGGGGAAAGTAAGGCCCTAAGAGAACTTCACAAAGATGACATTCAGCATAAGCATGCTCTGACTTGGGATTCACATCTGGAGCATAGCTGCAACATGTCAGAAGTTATTGAAGGAACAGGAAATGTGTTTAACACATGTCCTGCCACTCTCTGCTTCAGTTTTGCAGGTGAGATTATCTGGTTATGAAATTTCATCTTCAGTTCTTATCTAAAGCTTTTGATATACTTTTTAATGGCAAGATAAAAATGCCTTGCACGCAAAGTGATTCTTTTCTGTCTGATCTGGGAATTAGTGATAAATTCTGATGCAACACTGTAAATAACTCTTTCCATTTAATGATGCTGAGCATGTAAGGCTATGTCAATCATCCCTTGGAAATGAAGAGGAGATGTGATTTGAAATGGCAAGCTGCGGGTGTCTAATCAATAATCCCATTATGTGTCAAGCAAACCAAATTTGATTATCACACAGCAGCTACAGTCCCCCTCAGTGAAGTTGCAACTCAGTTGCCACTGCAATTTCCAGTATCAAATCCAGCAGGTGAAAATGGTGGAAGACTATTTAACTTCCAAATGTAGAGATACCTAGAGGGTTTGTGAGACAGCAGTCCCATAACTGCTGCAAACCACAGGAGATTCTACCCTCTAGTGGAAAAAAGGCAAAACCGCCAGTGTTTCCTTCCCTTAAAGAAACCTTAGCTTCCCACAATTCCTTGAGACGTCACTTGTTCTCCAGGCCCATCACTAGCTCCTTGCACCTCTAATCCCTTTGAAATACAATTAGCTCCAGACTCTGGGGAAGACTCTTCACTTGTCCTGTAAAACCATATAGGATTATTCAACTCTTCTAGTTTTGCGTCCCTGAGCTCTATATAGCTTAGTCCATCTCATAGATTGTTCCTTTTCATTGGTCTACCCATAAAAGCTCATATCCCACCCTGCTCTTCCACCTTGCAACATAACTAAGGGATCTGAACAGAGGTAAGCTGTAAATCAAAGGATGTTGTGAGGTCCAACAGCACAGTCTGACTTAGGATCTACAAGCCTTTGTGACATCAGCCAGACCACTCAGCTGGTTTCACATTTACAAGCTCAAAGCTGTGTTCTGCTTACTCAGTATCTACATATATGAGAATGACATTGGATTCCTTTAGTATGTGTACATTTAGCAGTTGTGTCAACACCATTGTGAAGCATCCGTACACAAATAGCAGCGTGGAGTCATTAGAATTCTGAGTCAGTACAAAACCAGATTTTGCTGCAAGCTACTATTTGTGGTCTATCTACATTAAAAATAATGCTACAAATTGCACTAAACAGTGTGCCCATACCTAGCTCTAGGCTGGTTTCAATAAACACATGGTGTCTTTGGAAGTGATACTAGAATTACTTTCCTCCTCTTCTGTAGTGGCAACATGGTGAGAGATTTGTGAAGATCAAGGGATAAAATGGGCTCATTTATATTTCAGAGACTCCAGTTGGAAGTGTTTCTTGTCTGTTTAACAGCAACACTGTTTACAACCCTGAGCTTAAGTTTCTTATGCCTTATGTAAAGCATTAAAAAAGTTCTGACCTTTCTTTACTAAATTAATATTCTAATTAACACTGAAAGTTTTAGCCTAAGATAAGGAATTGTTTATTGAATCAGATCGAAGGTTTTAAAGAGGTGATGACTAACAGTACTTTGGGATATAATTAATAAATGCCTTCTCAGTCACAGGTACTGAAAAAACACCTACTTCATGATGTATTTTTGTAAACACCAGTTTTCAGGCAATGCTGTAAAGCATCTGTCTTGGATCATGATGTTATGGAGTGGAGAGCCAGACTTCACATGTTAACCACATATAGAACAAGGTTCTTAGGGAGCTTCAGTCCCAGTTGGGTACCTACAGGCAAGTTCCAAAGCATCCAACAGCCAGCAGCTGTCCCTTCTCTTTGCAAAAAAAAAAAAAAAACCAACACTGCTGACACCTTCACTGCTGCATATGGCTGAAACAGGAACCTCTGGCACATCATAGAGGCAAGCAGCCAGCAGCAAGGACATGGCTATGGTCCCCTTCATCAGAGCCCTCACACACAAATCCTACAGTTGCAGGTTTTTTTGTGATAGTTGGCAGGCACAATACCCCTTGATCCTTGTCTCCACTTATTGAATTCTCTCATGATCTCATCACTCCTCCCAGCATAGCCAGAAGATGGGCAGTTTGTGGAAGCAACAGAGCAGTGGTAGGACATTAGCTATAATTATTCTGTGACTTGCAGTGTATTTTATTTCTGCTGCTACTTTAAAGGATTTTTTAAAGTTCTCCTATCTTGCAGCAAAGATCTCAGGAGCTTTTTTCCTTCATCCAAATGGGCACTTTCTCTTATTACTTTCTGAAGTATGACTTGAGCTTATTTTTAGCTCTTGAAGGAACCAGCTGCCCTCAGGAAAGCAGGTAGCTCACTCATTTTCTGACAGTGGGAGGTGGTGCTGCTTTCATAATGAGAGATATACAGACAGGGCAGGATGCGTTTGTTACTTCTTTCTACAGCTTTCCTCATAACCCCAGTGGAATTCTGAGCATGTCTCCTTTATCCCTTGTCTTTTTTCCGCTCCCTAACAACCTGGTTATAAAAATCATAATTAAAACCTAGAAGACCTGAGGAGGATTACATTGTTTTGATTCCAGTTTGGTGATATTGTCCAGAAGAACACACTCTGGTATGAAATAGGTAAGAGCTTAAGGAGATAAACCTGTATTGTGCAGAGTCCAAGGAGCACAAGCCTTGCTGTGCTTTTCACAAAAAAAAAAAAAATACTCAAACCCAACAACAAAAAACCCAGCCAGGTACTGACTTTAAAAAGCCTATGTACATTGCCCTTCCCAATTAGTGGCATTCAGGACATCCTGCTCACTTCCTTTGCTAGGTTTAGAAAAGATGGCAAGAACAGATTGCTGTAAAGCCCACAACAGTTATTATTTCCACTACTGACATTAGTAGGAATCCAGCCTTTAAGCATCTTGTTGCTTCTCTATTTTTTCTTGTGTAGCAACCAGAAGTACCAACAGCAATTTAATTTGGATTGGAATACTTAAAATGTTGGCTTTTCAAGGAGTCCTAAAACCACTGTTGTGGTTTAACTCCAGCTGGTAATTAAACACCACATAGTCGCTCATTCAGTCCCTCACACACTGAGATGGGGGAGAGAACCAGGAAACAAGAGTAAAACAACTGAGTTGAGATTAAGACAGTTTAATAGGACAGAAAAAGAAAGGAAAGTAATGACAATAGTAATAATAAAAAGAAATACAAAACAAGAGACACACAATACAACTGCTTACCACCCACTGACCAATGCCCAGACAAATCCCAAAGCCACGGTCTGTGCCTCCCAGCCAACACCTCCCAGTTTATGTACTGAGCATGACATCCTATGGTATGGAATATCCCTTTGGCTAATTCGGGTCAGCTCTTCTGGCCATGCCCCTTCCCAGCTTCTTGTGCACCTGCTCACTTGCAGAGAATGGGCAACTGAAAAATCCTTGTTTTAGTATAAGCACTACTTAGCAACAACTAAAACATCAGCATGTTATCATCATTCTTCTCATACTAAATCTGAAACACAACACTATACCAGCTACTAGAACACAAATTAACTCTATCCTAGCCAAAACCATGGTATGTTGCCTACTTTTTCTAAGCAATGGCCCCTCATGATAGACATGTTTATCAATTAAAATTTCTCTTAATATTCATGGAAATGTTGCCTGATTAAACTTTTTCTCTGAGTGAGTTTTCTAAAGAATGAAAAGAAACAAAAGTTGCATTTTCCTCATGCTGTTCTCATTACAAAGGTCTTCATTTAGCAAAGAACCTTCCACCTTGGAGTATATGAGCAAGCCTCTTGAGACTAACAGGATTATTCCAAGCTGGTAAGGCACATGCTTATATATCTTACTGAACCTTAAACAAGACATGATGTGATTAAAAAGTCTCCAGAGAAAGCCCAGTTTGATCAGGTGGTGTTTAAGGTACTGCCAGACTCAAAACATGAAGTCCAGCCTGTATAGTAGGATTCCATGAAAGAGGCATGTCACTCTTAGAGGAAGGCATGTTAGAATATGTATGTTGGCATATAGGGTAACATGCCCTGTAAAGGAATGGCTCTTTTTTTTGAATCATGTAAAGTGCCTTCCAGGGAAAAGTTCCTGGCAAGATTTTTCTATGCCATGCAGTAGAAAAAGCCTGGGAAAGCTCTTACACCTCAGCTGCCCTGACTCACATTCAGTTTCCCATACATTGGGTTTTTTTTTTCAGTCTTCCCTGGTAAGGCACCTCTCCAGTTAGACTGTCCAAAATCACCAGAGAAACTCTCCAGAACAACTCAGATTGCATATCTGTAGCATCCTCACCTCACACTGGCAAAAATCACAAAGAGCTGCTGTTCTTAAATAAAAGGAAGCCTGGAGCAACATAAGCGCTAAGCTCAGGCCTTGCAGCACTACTCCCTGAGCTCTGATCCTGCCAGCACTCTCCTGCTGTGCCTCACCAAAAGCAGATGAGGACTTGGCTGTGAAGTGCCTGATGAATGTCCTGGGGCTAAAGAAGTTTTTCTGATGATACACTGGCAGTTCTCTCTAAGTCAAGCAAAGAAGTGCTGTACTTCAGACAGCACAGTTCTCTGGAGCCCCAGTGGTCAGTACAAGGTCTGACATCACTTCCCAAACTGGAGGAAGGATTTGGATTTTGGTTTTCCGAAAAAAAAAAAAAAAAACAAAACCATAGATTTATTACTCTGTCTTTTTCATTTTTTCTATGACATTTTCCATACCCTGCACTCAACTCTACCAAAAAGATGTTGGCAATCCAACAAGACAATTAGCTAACCATTAATATCCTTCTTAATTTAAGAATTTTATTCTTTGTAATGCCAATTCTAGTACTTCCAAGTGGGAACTAAAGCACATCTTCAGACATTTTTATATAGAGCATTGTAGGTTTAAGATTTTTTTACGCCATTGTGTTCAGTACGCTTAGGAAACAGATAATCCTATTCATCTAGCTTTGCCTTATCAATTTAAATAGGTTCTCATGTACCAGGTGTCTTCAGTATTTGAATATTTAAATTGCAAACTGCATACATTATTAATGCTGCTAGGAATAGACCTAGCACTTCATAAAAAAGAAGGAGTAGGATTTCAAGGTGGTGGCACAACCTGCTTTTAACAGTAGCAAAAAAAAACATATTGAGGAATCTAAAGCAAGTTAGTGCCCCACTGAATAACAGAAGCAGCAAGCTAAGCTACATAGAATATGTCACTATCCCAAACCCCACTTCAATAAAGAAATCAAATATTTTTGTAGAAAACTCCATAGTTACAGCTAAGCAAAATATACAGCACCCAGAAGCATGAATGAAACCTCCTCACTAAGACGTCCTACCTCCTCATTAAGACACCCAGCTTGGTTACAGTGGCTAAATACCACATCCACAAAACTTAACCTCTGCCCAGTAGAATTTCTTCCCAGTGCAAAGGAAAATTTCTCAGATGGGGACATTAGGCATTGCCAATGGAAAGAATCTGGCAGATCTTGATAGAACCTTATGGAGTTCTTAGGGTAACTGGAGTGAAGTTAAAGTCCAAGAAAAGTGCATCTCCTACATGATGACCTTTCTAACAAGAAGCACCCCAGTAACTCACCATATATTGTAACTCCATCTGACAGTGTCATCAACTGTTGTATTGCCCTTCCATGTAAGGATCTGTATCTAATCTAAAAGCTGTTGCCTTCTACCTCCATGTTAAGTATTTACAAATTTATTCTAAGATATTCAAGAAGTCATGGTGACTTATTTGTAGTGCTCCATAATAGGTTTTAGTGCATTCAGTGCACAGTATATTTTATACTATAATCCACACTTTAATGGGTAAGGGAACCATAAGAAACCACAAGACAATCCTCCTGTGGGTGGATCCCATTAATACCTTTCAGCAGTTATATACTATTGGAATAAATTGTTTTTTGTTGAGGTTGCCTGGAAAATAAAACACAACCTAGA
Source organism: Merops nubicus (assembly GCF_000691845.1). Classification (NCBI taxonomy): domain Eukaryota; kingdom Metazoa; phylum Chordata; class Aves; order Coraciiformes; family Meropidae; genus Merops; species Merops nubicus. Next base: position 103,234 of record NW_008598027.1, read on the forward strand.
CAAGCTGTCCAGTGAGCAGTGAAACCAATGAAGCTGGATATCCTGCACCTGTAGGATGGGTGTCCCACAACAGCAACTCCTAAACACCCCCCATACCTCTTTTTTTTTTCATGGGCAGCCCTGCATGGCAGAGGTTACTGTACACTGTAGCTAATCTAGAGCAACACTCATGAAAATTACACTATCCAGTATGAGGAAGCCAGCAGTAGAGTTAGCTATTGCCTAGCAATATGTAAGGTCCTCAGCAAGGCCATTAATCTGCAGAGCTCACCTTTTCCAGCCACCAGCTCTCATGAATTACACATGTTAAGTATACTTCTTTTCTCCCAGCTGGGACAGGAGATTTAAAAAATTATTGAAGGAATTTCCTAACTATATAATTGCCTGAATATCTTCCCTTGAAAATGGATAAAAAAAAAAAAAATAAAAATAGAAAGAGGACTACAGAGCTAGACACCAGCTACCTGAGATCCTACTGACAACCATTTTCTCCTACAAGTCAACCTAGCTTTCCTTCATCATCTATTAATACATACACGTGCACATGCACACATGCACACATACATTAACTTGCAGTGGAGTTTTTATTGTTCAGTCATACCTTTTCATTGCTGTTACAATATGAAACCTTCAATTTGTTTCTGACTTAGAGCACAGAAGCTTCTAAAGTGAAAAACTACTTGCCTTTCCAGAACAGCAAAATATATTTGAAGTGAGCAACAGGAAAAGTAATTCATGCATTTAGCAAATTATAACTGTGTCATATTTCTCTTATGGAAGAGAAGGAAGTATCTGAACAAAGACAATCAGTCAAACAGAAAGGTTATTGATTACAGGATAAACTTTTTTTTTTCTTGTGATTGGATTTGACATTGGGGGAAAAAATCCTGAGTGGGGTGCAATAAAACCAAGAGGTTATAACATGAACAGAAAAAGTGTAAGGTAGGTGCATCACCAGAGCAAACGGAGTGATTAAGTGGGAGAAAAATTACAAGGGACAGACAGCCTCTGTTAAGGGTCCAGATTTGGACAATAGCTCTGAAGGATTAGGAGACAGCTTAAGGACACCAGAGGAGATGGTTCTGTGCTACCAGTTCCCTGTAGGGGCTGCATACTGATGCATCCCACGCTGTCTTCAGCCTCCCCAGAGGGTATAAGGAGCCTCCAAATGGGTATCTTCCAGTGATACAAGGGAATGGAAGATCTGTATAGCAGGTTACCTTCTCTATCTTAAACCATTTCCAGAAGTATTTTTAGAAAAAAGAATCCAGTTCCTGTTTTTGCCCCTTCACTTTCCACATCACATTCACTTTTCCTAGGTTGAAATGTGCCACCAAGCATTGCAACTTCTCAGGAAAGGGGTCTGCTCTGTTTAAGTTTCCAGCAGTGCATAGGTCTAAGCCATGAAGAAGGAAACAGTATTTTTTCTTGCCTGGCAACCTAAATTAACAGTCAATAATAAGACTCACTGGGTAAAATTTTCCAAAGCACCTGTCTGCTTTAGGAGCTTAAGACCCCTTTGAGGAAAACATTTAGGAGTCTAAATTCTACTGTAGATTCCTATTTGACTTAAGAATGTCTCTAAAAATTGCTTTTTCATTTCAGGCAGTATTTGAAATATGGGCCACAGGCTAGCATGGAAATATGACTGGGAATACTCTGGTATTTTCCAAAGCATCTCACCTATTTCTGTGCTTCCATAGACCCCTTCAGCCATTTATCTGCATCCTTTATTTACAAGTCTTTTTCTCCAGACTTATTGGCAGAAGTGGGTTTAAAAATTATATCCCCTTATCCTTGGAGCTGAACAGAGTTTATCTGTACAGCAAACTTTGGTTTGATTTGATTGTTGGGTCTTTTTTTTGTGTTGGTTGAAAGCAGGGATTTAAGGCAGCTGAATACAGTATAGTCTGATGTGCCAATATATAACAGCTGTCTCCTCCTAAAACAATCCACCAGGTCCTTGCTTGTGCCTGCTCGCAAAGATTGAGACAGCGATGAGTTTCCAAAACACAGCATGTGGCTTTAAAGCTGTGAAATCTACTCTCCTGCTATATACTGAAGAGTGCTGCAGGCACGTAGGTATGTCAATTATTTTCCCCAACCAGCTTGTAAAACAAACTGTAATCCCTGAAATGCTCTGACACTGTACCTACACAGTTCCTGCTACAGAGAGGACAGCCAGCAACATACTGTGTATTACCTTCCTACACACCAGTTTATTTATAGCATAATTGACAGAGAACAGCTATTGCACGAATAAAAATTAAGCCTATGCAAATCAGTTTCTCTCCCCAAACACCAAGATCTCTTTGCAGCCATGGAGGTGTGTGGAATACAGTAGATTCAGTCAGTTGTGATGGTCCACTTGAGTTCACAGGCAACAGATCCCATCTGGGCATTGAGATGGTAATATGGAAGGTATTTTGAATGGCATACGCTAGGCCAAGGGCAGAGACACATGTCTCATACTTAAGCACTCTAGAATAACGAGGCTAGCTAAGTATTCAATGCCTACCCTGCCCATCTGGGAACTAAGAAACATTTAAACCTTGCCTAGTGTACCTGCTTCACTTCTCCCTAACGCTTGAACTAACAAGCTAAAAACAGTCAAGCATTTTAACCAGCTCTATCAATACAGAATTTAGATTAGAAACGGTTCACCCTGCAATCTGACAGCAAGCTGGCCACATACATATCTTACAATGTTTGGCAAGAATGGACAGCTAGTTAGATGCCTGTGGGCTTTCCACTGTCTGCCAAAGCAGACAAGTTATGGAAGGGCAGCAACTACACCGCCAGGAATTTTTTTCAATAGACTTATAACATGCTAACCGTGACCCTGTGATTCCCATGTAGTTTGTAAGAAGGATTTAGCTCATGTTTAAGCCTACGTCTTCAGTGTTGTCCCAAAGGCAAAAAGGTGGGTCACAATCATGGGAATTTAATTAACAGTGGAGAAAAACCACAATGTGATGCCAAGATTTTGCGTAGTGTTCATAAAAGTATTCTATTCTAGTGAATTCTCCTTCTCTTGCTAGAGCTGATAAACATATAACAATGCACCATAAAAAAAATGAGCAAATCTCCTTCCCTATCCAGTCTGGCATCTACATACAGCTGCAAAGAGAGATAGTGAGAAGGCTTAGACCTAGCTGGCAGAGATGTCAGGTCTTTCAGCTCTGTATCTCTATTATATCAAGTACAAACAGCATTAGCTCCTAGCTGTGCCAGTCCTTGGGAAATGGAAGTAGCTGCATGGAGAAAGATTGGATAAATCTGGACATAGTTGGAGAGATGGCAAGGAAACACAACAAAATGAGGGACCAGAAATAACTTTATAAGGCTTGCCTTCACTATGTAACACCAGCTGTCGTGTTTATCCCTCCGTTTACATGTGCCCGATTTCAAGATCACCAGAAGCTCTTTTCTAAGCTCTTTATTGATGAGCCCTTCTCCTATTTATAGAGAACCAAAGCATCACACCCACTCTCAAACAGAGGCAGGAAAGAAGATCTGCCCACTTATTATCTAAGATTAGTCTAAAAACAAAGACTTACATGATGCTTTTTTCTTCACAGTGGCTGGAACCAACATCTTCCTACAGCAAATGTCCCCAGACACAGGTCAGGGTGAATAAATAATATGGGAAGAAATTAGGAGTTCTTTTTGCCTGTATATTTTAAAATAGGGTATGTAACCTTCAACAGCCTATTTGGGCTCAAAACATCTTCAATATTTAACAATACAGACTGAATCTTTTTTTTTTTTATTTTGACTTGCTTGAGGTGTCTTCTCACTCAACACAGAAGCCAGGTGAAAGCAGCAGCCCTAGGGACAAGTCCTCCAGGGACTGCTCTTCCCTCAGGGGGATCACTTTGCCCCATATGACCAGAGCAGGTGTGCTACCTAAAGAAGTTGACACTAATTTTCCATGAACCCACTGTTGTTTTCTTGTTATAAACACTAGAGTTTTCTTGGCAGTTTGCTAACATATAAAATTCCCTTCTGAAGTTGCCTAGAAAGATCATGCTCAAGAAAAAAGGAATACTCAAAAAGATGTTAATTTCAGAGCACTCCCAAACTAAGAGTCAAGAGCTAAAAAATATTGGTTATGCCCAAATCGAAAACTTTAAATGTTAGCTAAGAGGGAGCAAACAAGAGAAGTATATTCACACGTAGAGCTTCTAGCTGAATGGTCAGAGAGTATGGTCATGCTTTGAGGAGAGTACAAGCAAACTGACAAGTACGTCTTTTCCATCCATCCTCAAACTAGTAATGCTCTATTTTCTGATACCCTGGATAGAGCTAGAAATGGAATATAAATATGATTTCATAAGCAAATTGGTTTTTTTTTTCAGTATAGTTTTTCTTCCAGCTCCAAACTCCAGCATCTTCTATGTAAAGAAAAGCCACAGTCCATGCAATCGCATAAACATACTAGCACACACAGTTGGCCATCTAGCACAGAACACAAGAAGCCTAGAAATCTGAATTTCAGGGAATATTTTTGCCTCCTTCAGCACAAGCCAATCAATCCCAAATCCCCACAATGCCAGGACCATAGATCCAAGAAGTTTGACTACTCATGAGCATAGTGGGAGCGCTAGGTAAACCCAGAAGCTTCCCTTAGTTTCTACCTGGCATAGGGAACTCAGATACTCCAGATGCTCCTGTGATTAACTTTCAGAGAGGTACTGATCTTGAAAGTGTCAGCCAGATGGTCAAGAAGCGAGTCTAGAAAGGAGAGTGACAGTTGTTGGAAAATTTTGGGATTTATAACACTGAATGCTATGAAGCTTTGGGCAGGGATTCTCCTAACCAGCTCTATATCTCATTTCGGAGAGTGTGTTGCTGTGACCGAGCAGTTTATTTTCAGTTGCCTTCTAGTGGCTGTGAAGAGCAGCCTTCTCAGCACAAAAGGCCCAGGAAGACTGACACTGCTTGGACTCGGTTCAAAATCTACAAGAGTACAGAGACTCAGCTTTCTCTTACATATGGTCTTTCCAGATTGCAGAAAGGCATGTTCCTCGAGTAGCGTATGGGAAGTTGCTCATCTGCTGCTAAAGGTATTCCTTAACTTAGCAGCGAGCATCACTTCTCAGAGAAGATGAGTACCAGAGCAGTGGGAAACCATGCTTGGAAAATTACTTGGTGTTCATCCAAATTCCTCCTCTTGAATGACTGAGACCAGGAATATTCTGTCATTTCCCTTCAATATTAAGTTAAAAAAATGAGAACCCAGATGCCTTAATAAATTGTTCTGTGTTCCTTCAACTAAACTGAGAGTAGAGGCAGACAATAAAGCCTTGCTGTACTTTGCCATACAATTGCAAAACAAATAAATGAACAAAATTACTCTCTGGAACATATTGATCTATGAAGTTGCTTAAAGAGATTCAAGGCATCCTTATCAAAAGAATGCTAGCAACAGAAGTTCTTTCTGACTCCAGACTTTGTACACAGAATTCCAAGTTCCCAGAGAAAAGCTACGTCTGTCAAAACACAAGCAGCACATGTCATTCACATAATGCTTTGGGATTCATGTCTCTGTTTTCATTACTTGCAAAATAGGATGGCCACTTTTTCCTAGGGTAGGCGTTTGGCAAACTAATTGCCAGAAGCAATGTCCTCCTCTGAATTCTTCTGTATGACCAGATGCTACCTCTCATGCATTCCTCAAAAACAGCACCCAGTTAGAACTTTCCGTTGTCAAATCATAGTTGGGCTTAATTCAAACACTCTCAGTTTGAGAGGTTTTATGAATCTTCAAGCTTTTCTGTAGGACACTCCACTGAAAATACAGAACAGTATCTCCTACGTAAACAGTCAGTTTTACTCAGACTGTTGCTAGTCTCTGCACCTTTGTGCACACTGGCTGACAGTTGTGTTTTAAGATAGGGAAGTTTCACTTAATACTAACCTACTCTTCACCAGGTCATTGCTAACTCAGCATGACAGCTAAGATTAAGGAAATTGCAAAACCCCCTCAAAGGGGTCCAAAAGAAGTGTTTCTAGAGAAATACAATGAAACAGAGCCAAACCAGAAACTCTCAAAACAAATCTCACATTGTTTGCAAAAAAGACTAGCCCTTCATTGTTTACTGAATAAATATGTACCAATCTACGGATCTCTAAATATGCAGAAGCTTTTCTTAAAAAGAGAAAAAAATAATCCTTTGTACTTACAAGCCTCTAGATGACCCCTCCGCCCCCAGGGATTAAACACATTTCTCTCACTTACAGCCACAAGGTTTTACAATAAAAAGGAATTTAACAATAAATAGACAATTCAGTGTTCCAGGCCAACAATACAAGTAATCATGTAAGCAAGTGGTGTAAAACTAGAATTACACCCAAGAATCCAGTCAGTAATAGGAGATCAGCCAGTTACTTGAAGGGGTCACTTGAAGAGGTCAGTTATTTAGAGGTCGACATGTATTCTTGTCCATCCTTCTCATATTTTCAACTTACTTGAAAAATGCAGCCTTTCCTTCACATATATACTTGTAAATGCCTTTCCTCATATTACTTGGAAATTAAAAGACCTTATCTACTTAATATAATTCAAAATGAGGCCATTCTACAATAGACATGCATATATATGTATATATTTTCCCACTTAAATGGCAGCTTTTGAATCAGAAATTTTCTCCTCTAGTCAAGTCTGGTCCTCTCTACTGAACCCACATTTAATCTCCCAGCCCAAGAATTTTCAGGCTGAAGAGTAAGACAAACATAAATGTTCTGAGAGGTTTCAAACATCTCTTATTTCATCTCTAGGCAAGAGGTCTTTGCCTTGTTAGGCTACTGAGGCCTGTTTTGGGAAACATTAGAAGATTCCTCTCCTAACCTTTTGAAATACCCCTATTGCAACTATTTCTGAGGCTTCATTCAGTTACTTCAAAAGCCAGATCTTACTTAAATTCTGCTGTGTTTGAAGACATCAACATTTCATATCATTGACCTTTCATTCCCTCCTTTTCTTAGCGAGTATTAAATGCTTCTCAATCAGATTTAAATTTACTTCCAACGTCATATAGACTAACAAAATTAGCTACCACTGCCTTAACTTGATATTCAAGCATGAAGCTATTTTAATAAATGTCAATGAGCAAATTAAATATTTGAATTTTGATGTTGGTCTCCAGAAGCAGAAGAGATTTAATGCTCATCTAAGGAAAAGCATTATTAACATTCAGGTCAGACCCAACCAACAAAACCTGCTGAGTCTTCAGCACTGACACATTCCCAGTGACTTTTGGAAGCGCTAGTCATAAGATGTGTTTGCATATAAACATATGTGACAAAACTGACAAGCCAATCGTTTGTAATTTAAATATTTGCAGATTTCTGCAACGTGGTTATCAGTGAACTGGTGCCATGGATGCTGTTGCTACGGGAGATGGATTGATGTTTATGTAATGCAGTAGGCATTTACTCAGGCATACAGGTCAAAGCATGCGTGAAGTTGTTTTGTAGCAGTCAAGTTTTATACTTCATTTGGCTGTGGCCAAATTGTGTTCAGGACATTGAAGAAAACAAGGCTTGACCTTAGCCAGCCTTTTTTCCCCATATGGGCCCTGCAATGGTTTAAAGTAACTTGGATACTTCTCCAGTATATTCCAGGTGGCAACATGTCCTATCCACCAGCTATGCTTGGCAGGTCTGCTCATGGTATTCTAGGTTTACCTGGACCCTTTGACATCTGGCGCTGCAGTTAGAGACTAGCTGTGTATAGAAAGGGTGCCTGTTCTGGGAGTTCAGGTAGCCTACAGCCTGGGCAGAAGAGGAGCAAATTGCTGACACAGCAGAACAGAAGCACCCAAAGCAGCTGCACTGGTCGATGTTACTCAGTCAGTCTTCTTAGATCATACATCAGTATGACACGGACCTGGCAGAAGGGACTAACACTGCAGCACTCCAGCCAACACAGAAGGAAGGAGAGATTCAGCA
>NW_008598027.1:111220-132219 GCF_000691845.1 Merops nubicus
GACTTCCTCTGTCCTGTCCAGAAGGCAAACGTTGCTATGAGCAGGGCTCTGCAAACGAAGTTGGGAAAAGCATGAATGGAGAAAGGGGACAGCAGGACATGGAAAGAGAGCATGGCTGGGGTAGAGTTTAACACATCATGTTGTGTACACAGACTCACTAAATGAGCTGTCTTTCTACTGCATTCTGTTATTCCTCCCACATTAATCAGCAAGCCCCATAAAGTCAAGAGATGTAGATTTTTTGAGATTCTTGATTATCATTGATAGAAGTGTGCAAACAAACTCATAGCCCTGAAACAAAGTAAAACAAGGATGTTATTGATATTGCAAACAAACAAGTAAGAGATAGGGCATTGCAGATGCAGAATTCCATTTGTGAAGAAGTTACCAAGTTAAAAGAAAACACTTTTACCAGGAAACCTCCATGACCAAGGTACATAAAGACAGTCATCTGCATGTTAATAAATTGCAGTCTGAAAGCAAAAACCTAATGAAAAAAGCTGAGCACAAGATGAGTATGCCATCCAGAGAACCATTGGGCAACCTAGAGGGCTCAACGCACCACTACCCCTGACTCCACACATCCCATATAGGTGGCCTGCGGCCTTACTGTTGATTACTGCTGCTCCCAAGCAATCACTGGGGTAACGTTGCGGGAAGTGGCTTATGGTGGTGAGAAGCCATCTGACAGTGCTGCAGCCATAGATGAGCCCCTTGGAAGATGAGTATTGAAAGAACAAAGATCAAAATAAACCCAAACCTTGGCCAACATCACTTAAAGAGGAAAGAAAAATCCTTCCAGCAAAAGTGCAGTTTGAATTCAACCCTGGTTATTAACATGATCACCCTGAATCTCAGTCACTGTAATTTACTGTTCAAACAGAGCAGACGCCTACAGAGGAGAAGGGAATGCTATGGTACAGCAAACATTTGCTTTCCATCCTCAGATAATCCTACCATGTCATTGCATTCAGTGCATCAGAAAATTCTAAATTTCCCATTAGAGCCAATATTGTGGGCTCTGGGGTCAACCTGTGCTGCCTGTTAAGAGACTGTAAATTCTAAGACTTCGGTGAAGTCATCTAAGATTTATGAAGGCACATTTGACCTTGTGACTCCCTGAACTTAATGCCAATTGAGATAATTTTGTGTGTTAAAAAAACAAAAGGGGGGAGAGAGAAGCTGTTATGATCATTTCTACACCAATTTATTTGAAAAGAAGCCATGAGGAGAAGTCTTTAGAGAAAACTACTGTTAAGACAGCATTAAAGGAGCTGAGAGATGAAAAAGAAAATAAAGAGTTGAAGGATGCTCAGTTAAGAGACATTCTGATACAGGCTTTGTTATGAGCTACCACTCATGGAAACTATGGTATGTAACTGGTAAGGAAGTCCTTCTGAAAAAGTGGGGAATGACAGATTCAGGAAACAAAGGTAAACAGTTTTATTGTTATAATTAATTCACCACGAAGAGTTGTAGTTAAGGTGCAAAGTATAAACAATAGTGCCTCCCAGAGAAAGAACTGTCCCAGTGCTTCAACCTCATAAACATGAGGAAAAAAAAAAAGGTAAAGGCAACAGAAAACTACAAAACAGGATGAAGAACACATAGGTGATCTCTCATGTCATGTATTAAACAGCCTCAAATACACCCCATCTGAGCAATGCCACCAAGAGACCCAAACACACTACTTGTCTGCCAGAAACAGAACAAATGAAAAATACGCAAGACTAACACGGGAGAAGTATTAGGCTGCTTTCAGTGTGGTCTCCAGATCTTTTGCCATCTCTTGTTGTTACGTTATATGAGTGCAAGGCATATTACATTCATTCATTATTTGCCATGTCAGAAATGTGGAGGTGCCAGGAACCATGTGTTTAGGGTTCAGAATGGGGAACTACCAACTTCCCACAGACTGCAGGACCTCTCAGGATATTCTCACTCTTGCAGCAGTTCCCTGCCCAAGCACTATGGGCCTTCAGGATATAGCAGTAACCAAGACAGTAGTTCTCATTTAGCCGGTTACTATTCTGAGAGAAGAAAAAAATACCAAAGCCTCCTGTACCACCTTGTCTTTAATTATCTGTGTTGCTTGATCCCAGTACAAAACTGTAAGGACCATATGAAGCATGTAGTTATGGGAAAACTACATTCAGCATCCTCCTGGACACTAATAAGTTAAAAAGAGAGTACCTCCAAGTTTTCCAGTTTTGACTAACCAAAACACGCTGCAAAGGTCATTCCCATCTATTTATTTTATATGGTACTGCAATTAAAACTCCTTGAAACTCATGCATCTTTTCAAATTAACTCAGCTATATAACAATAGGCCAAACATGTCAGCTGCTGGGAAATCTCTCAATGTCCTGTCTGTTTTTACTTACTTCACTATCCTCACTAATTTAAAACATCATCATTCATAATAGCATGTTATTCAAATTTTAGCAGGAACAACCCCCTCAGAGGCCAGTATTTGGTAAGATTCTGTCATACCCAATTCTGTTTAATTGAACAGGAATAATGATTGCTTCCAGGACCACAGATGTGACAAGCAAGTATTTGAAACGAAGCTGTAGGTACTGACTGTTTCTATGTTACCAAACAACAACGGTCTACCTAGAGCTGGTTTATTTTTTAAAGTCGTAATAGTTTGCATCTGAATATTTTCTTGCCAGAGGAAAGTATCCCTGGGCAGCATGCTTAATACAATTGAGTTTGTTGATTTGTGTTTTGTTATTCTCCTTCTTTGTGTTCTAAGCTTCTCAGCCTGCTGATGCATTACCTCCCCGTGGGCAATGCCCAGCGAGTACATAACGGTGTGATTCAAGGTAAGTGATAAATGTTAGTTTCATCTCAGGATATTTGATTGAAACACCTGCCACATGAAAATAATTTGCATCTTTTCATGATACCAGAAAAAGATCTGTTGCTGTGGAAGCTGAAGTGGAGCTGATCTAGATACATACACCTCAGTTTAAGAACAGAAAGAGTAAGGTTAAGAGGACAACTGTTCATTTTAACTGAGAAGAGAAAAAACTCTGGCCCTGCTTTTTCCTGAATCCCTCTTAGCACTTTGTGGTCTGGGTGCAATGAGCAACAGACCCACTGAATAACCTGTAACACAGTTCGGCAGGGTGGTCACACAAGTCAAGCCAAGTTGTAGGGTTGGTATCAATCCCTTCTGACTTCATCATCCTGTAAAAATGCTAGAGAATCCAGGGGAACGGTGGAAATTTACTACTTTGGGATATCAGAGTGAGGAGAAAACTTTGCAGAAATATTCTTACGTAACCAGTCAGTGCGATGGATGGGAGTTTAAACATATCTAAGGAGCCTAGAGAGGCTAAAAGATGTCAAGTATGAACTTCAAAAGTACTGATAAGCCCAATCCACTGAAGTCTAAGTCTTCTGGCTGCAAGAGTGAAAGAACTGTACCCCCAAAGACCTCCTAGTCTTGATTAGATAAAGAAGAAAAAAACTTGACCATTTGTGTTAGTGCTGTGTCGGGAATGCAGACACAAAGATTTTGTGGCCAGATTTAGGGTATTCAGGAACAGAAATGCCAGTACTTTTGGACTAAGGATTTGACACGTTCCCCAAAGCATCATGTAGCAGTCATCAAATTTCACATCTTCTCAAACACAAACTAGTGGTTCCTCCAAGCTTCCAGACAAATCTTTGGGGCTTGAATCACACCAGTGTGCCTACATACAATTTGTACCACATATCCCTCACACACCACATAGAAGCAAACCTTCCAGGAGATGTCTGGCCTTTTCCCTGAGCACTATCTGTATCACACATTATTCATTTGAAGAATTTAAGAGCATTTAGACCTCTTAATTAATTAGCTGTGAATTAAATATAAAGATGTAAACACAGAACACACTAATACTATGCTGTAAATAACATAATAGAATTGTGCAGCAGCAAGGCTATGTACTAGTAGCTCAGGGTGGGGTTTTTTTCAGGTTTTCTATCTTACATACAGCTCCATTGGGGAGAAAATTTGTAACATTTGGCAGTTTGCATGGGTCAGCATTTACTGATTTTCCAAGGCAAAGTTAATGGATTTGTTTCCTTCCATTTACCTGATATACTCCTATATGTTTATCAGGTTAGTCACTAAAGAAAATAACATTCATCTCCACAAAGAATTGCACTGTCATTACAATAAATGAAGTATTAAGAAAAGACTGGAGCTGAGGAGAGATCCTAGATAACTTGGGGATTTTTTTCATTTACTATTTCTAAGATTAACTGAGATGTGATGTACATGCATGAGTTTCCACCTGCAGCAATTTAGCCATAGATCTCTTTTCTCAGCAGATTCTTGTGCTAAGATTATCTGATTCTCAGACATCAACTGAAAGAGCTGGACAGGGTCTAGCCCCCATAGTGAAACAATAGCACCTGATAAAATATTTCTGCTAGATGCTGTTATATTGTCAAGTCTTTTGATTTGAGACATTGAAACACTAGGTCTTTATCTGTTGCAATGTATTGATAAGGAGAAGTTCACCAAATACTTCTAATAAGGGCCATTCCTTCCCTTTGGGGCAGTGGAAATATTATGATCCTGGAGAGCGTCTTTAAGTCATAGGGCTTTTCTTACACTGGTATCAATGTGACCATAAAGAAGTATTTGCAAATAGTTTACACAACACAATATTACACATTCTCTTGGCATCTTGGTCACTGCCTAGGATCTGCTTGACAAAGCTCTGAATTCCCTCAATATCTTGAAAACACTCCTTGAGGTAGAAGTTCCCTAAAGGTGGATTGAGCATTACCTGCAGTAAAAGACAAATGCCACAGGGTAGGGCAATGATAAATGTGTCTACCAGCCTTGCTAATGGAGAGTGTGCAGCTGCTTCTTTAGAAGCTGACAGAAAGAGTGCATACCAGAGTAGAACCCAGCTCTGCAAATTGTGCAAGTCATCCAGAACAAGAGCACAGTTGTTGTGCTTCGCCACTGACAACCCACCACACGAACACTAGACCATAAGCCTTGAACTGGTTCAGATGTTGAGAATGACCAATATTTATAGCCTGCCAGAAGGTGTTTCAGACAGGCTTAAAAGCTCATTCCACTGAATTTCTCAAGTATCATCAGTGAACTGCTAAAACCTTCTGTTTATAAGTTGTTGGGTGACATAGTTCACTTCAACACTCATTAAAGCATTAGAAGATGACAAACACGTCATAGTAGGACACTGTAATAGACACAGGGGCTGTTGTCAGGCCTGTGTGAATTTGTTCATGTGGAGAGGTGGCAATAACAACCCAAGCAGGTCATAAAGGAGGAAAAAAATTTCTCTATTGGAAAATTTCAAGAAAACCAAAATACTTCACTAAAAAAAAAAAAAAAAAGTACTTTGGCTCAGTGATTTCACTTAGACAAAGACATTGCTTCTTACCCAGATATGCTAATATTCATGTCTGTGGTGAAGAGAAACAAGGGAGAATTACAGCATCCCTAGGTCCTATGTCTTGGGACCTTTGAATACTCCAACACAAAACGCTAGTGCTGAAAAACTAGATCCTTTAAAATCAATGTTTTAAAATCATACACAAAGTCTACTCTCAGGTTGTGCTGGTCAGGCTACTATCTACAAAATTGAGAAGCCACCAGTTGCCACTCCATATACCTATCACAAATGGTAGCACTGTTTAATTTGTTCTCCGTTTGCATTACCTTATGTTTTCTTACAGAAGCTGTGGCTAAGCAAGAGGGAACAAGGCTTTTGTTTTGTTCTGGGTACTGTAGGATCCATCCATCAGGCAGGAATAACTTTGCTGACCAAAGGACCTGAAACTTCTGGCTTTGAAGCCATTGAATGGGTCCAATTGTTAAGTGCCACAGTGCCATTCCAAGCTGTGAGGTCCCATATCTGATCCTGTGCCCAGCCTGCTCAGTTTGCTGAAAAAAAAAAAAAAAAAAAAAATCTAATACCACAAAGGCAAACCAAAAAGCCCACAGTTTTCTGCTAGCTCAGCAAACTGAACAGAGTAGGTGCTTGGAAGGTGTCAGGACAACAGAAGCAGGCAATAGTGGTGGAAAGAACAGGATTGCTAGGGTTAGATTGATCTGGTCGACTATGGATTTCCAGTCTTAATATACTCAGCTGGATGAACCTGACCAGGGAAAACAGGCTGAGAGAATCATCAGGTGTGAGACTTGGGGTCTGCTAGGGGAGCTGATAGCCACCACTTGTATAGCTAAACTGTAGGAATGACTGAAAGGAGACAAGCAGACCTCTAGGAGTTTTGTTAAAAAAACCATGATGCCCCAGAAAAATCATGGACTAGAATAAATAACCTGCCCTGAAAGGGTTCTGTGGACGGAATTTCAGGAATTTACTTCCTGAAATTTAATTTATCTCATCCAACAGTTCCGAGAATTTTAGGGCCAAAGAGGGAAAAAACTAAGGATGAGCTGACTGAAGACAAAGAGAATAGAATATTACAGAGGGGAAATGGAAGAAGCAGCTAAAAGTACAAGCCAGGAAAAAGGGCTCAATACAATGCTTGACCAGAAGGCAAGGCAAGTTTCTTGATGAATCCTATCCAGAATAGGGCAATCAATTACTCTTGCTCTTTCAGCTCCATATATCCTCAAATCTGCCCCAAGGATGGGTCAGTGGATGTGCCAGGGCATTCTGCTGCACACTCTGGTTATCCTCTCGAGGGGATCATCACCTCTGCAACATGGCTGTACAGCGGTATGCCTGGGTGTGACAACATAAACTTCTCACTATGTTGGAGAACTTTGCCTTATTCCCACCAAATGACCTAATAGCAGGCCATTAAAACCCAGCTTTCCAAGTGTGTCCAGTTTCCCAAGTGAAACATCTACCCACCTGCTGGTTAGGGCATTAGTGTGGGATGCAATCAGCTCAAATCTGTACCCCAAGCTGAGCCAGAGCAGGAATTGAACCCATATCTCCCTGTCCCTCTAGGTTCCCAAGACACTAAACATATCACTGTTTCAGAGTAAAGTCCCCTCTTCTTGCCCATACCAGAAACTATCCCTGCATCCTCCTCCATAAACCAGGAAATATTTCCTGCAAACACTTTTGCCACAAAAATTATATGTCTATCAAAAAAGGACTGTCTGTGTTTTTGTTTGTTTGTTTGGTTGGTTGGTTTTTTCCTGAGCATAAATAATACCAGAAATATGATCTAGTCTGTCTAACTGATAGGGCTCCCATCTTTTCATCTATTTCTTGCCGCTGATTTCTGAAAGTCTCTCATGGCCAGTATTTCCTGCTTCCAGATGGTCAGTAAATAGAACACAAACAAAATAACCCTTGAATTTTCACATTTCCATCTCCAACAACTATTTATCCTGTGTATCAAACATATCTTTGATTACATTCTCAGTGGGACAATAAAATTATCGCCTCCTATTAAAATCTGATGATGTACACAGGGAAAAAAGCGACAATTGCACAGCATATTAGTTCAAGGATTGTGATAAACTCATTTGTGATGACTTCCAAATAGAGAAGACAATTTCTGAAGGTGGAAAACAGCTCTATTTGTAGGTTTCTATTAAGAGAGCTGTGGCTTGTACCAAGCTGCCCTTTAAAAGTAGTAGGCAACCAGACTGAATGCTGATCTTCGCCCATAGACTTTTTAAAAAATTGTGCTCCATCTGGAGCAATAAATTTCTCTTGCCTCAAACATTAAACCTTCTTTAATCCTACAGACTAAACAACAGGTGGTAGATTATTTTTTGGAATTAGCAGCCAACTGCTAGAGCAATTCTCATCCTAATTACTTTGGTTTGAGGTTTGCATTTCATGGCTTAGTGGTAGCCTACATTTCTCACCAGTGGAAACCAATGCCAGTCCTCCAAGATGTGTGTTCCTATTCCCCCAGTCCCTCCAAAGTGAAGACAACTTCATAGCCCTCATTTAAAGGGAAATAAACTTCCTGATATCAAAACCCTAAATGTAGAAGGAATCCTATTGCAAAATATAGGAAAGATTTTTCAAAACACTGTGAATTTTCCTAACAGTTCCTCCCACCAGGCCTGAAAATAATCATCCTTTCACTAAAACGGAACACATTTAGACCAGCACTCAAGAGAGGTAGAGATAGGACATTATTTTACCTCCCTAGAAGAATATACAAAAAAAAAGGAAAAAAATTAATTCCCCATGTCAAGTTGACACTAATACCGAAATTTCAAAAACACATCCTAAACTAAGTGCACAATGTCAGCTCAAGACAATTTAATACATCATATGACTTGAATTGTTCTGTTCTAAATTTGTTCAATAATAAAAAAAAAAAAAAAAAAGCACCAAAGTAACACATGCTTCTAAAATCCATTGCAGGCTAGAAGACAGGAACTTTTCAGTCAGCATGTTGCCATGAAAACACCTTAAATCTAATTTTTTTTTTCTTAGTTTTGTAGCTGATTCCTTGAAAAAAGACTTTTGTCCCCAAGCTTCGTATTTCAATAAGCTGACATTTTCTAATTAAAGTTTGAGAAAATCCTGACAAGCTCTAATGCTAAGCATTTCTGAAAAATTCCAGTACTGAGTGATTTAAACCATTATCCCTGAGTTGTATAGGTGTATATTTTTAGAAGTGGCAGTTTTTACACGAATGGTCATTATGGATGCTGCCATGGGAACAGGCTAGCAGCAGGCTATCATTAGGGAGCTGGGAGTCCAGACAGCAGCTAAGCCACGGGCATCTCCCTGCTTCCTCTCACCCTTATATATCTGATGGTTAGGTGACCTGTTAGAGGTAGTTACTTGCTCAAGCCCAGTGAGAGCAGGCATCTCCAAAGGGCAATTCATCTCATCTATGGAACGCTGATCTCATGACGGGGCTGTTCAGCCTCCTCCACATCAATTGCAGAAGGAGGGCAGCTGTCTGGTTTGAACAAAATGCTGTAGCACCTCCACAGCTCTCAGCAGAGAACGTGGATCACTGTGTGCATAGTCAGTAGAACTATCTAACAAAGGCAAACCTCTTTCTTGGAGAGTACTTGCCCCCATGGCTGCTTAAGGGGTGAGTAGTTGCTTGAAAAAGTGAAGATAAATGTAAGATGACAGGAAGAGCCAAAGTTACCGAAGACCAAAGTTTTTCAGACAATGATACATCTCCATGAAAGCCTCCCTTCAATTTCAGTTCAATCTACCTCCATCTTACAACTGAAAATAGAACCATCTGCCTTGTAAAGTTCACCTCCAGACTTACAGATTTCTTTTAAGTATATTTAGACACAAAAATAATTAAAGCATCACTATGTATTGAGTGTGTTAATTGAAAAATCAGGGACTATGCACTTAACTTTAATTAGCAACTGTTCAGTATTTACTTCGGAGCTTGTCATGCTAGAACTTGTTTAGCTTGCTGCCAAAGAATATTTTTGCCACCCATATTTTTGATGTTGGTTTGAAATAAGTGGAGGATCTAGTGTATCATACAAGGATATATGCATTAATTCAGCAGGCATAATTTCTGATAAAATTCTAGAGAAAAGTAACAATAAAAGTGCCACGATTATTTTTGCTCTGCTTAAGCGTGTGACGAACTCCAAGCCTTGCTACAGCTGTTTGCTAAACACATCAAGCCTCTCCTCCTTCTCCAGCCTAACACTCTCAAGCTCCTTCAATAACAGACTCTTCTCCAGCTCCAGTTCTAGCTCACAACCACTCAACAAGGTGCTGCTGCTCTGCCTTCCTGGCTTGCTCCTTTTGTAGTCTATTTTACTTCACAGACCTCATCTGATATGGCTCCTGTCAGGATTCAGCAGAATCAGACCTGCTCACTACAGAGCAAAGCATACTTTGCAAGAAGGCCAGGCTGGATGGAGCTCTGAGCACCTTGATCTAGTGGGAGATGTCCCTGCCTGTGGCAGGGGGGTTGGAACTAGATGATTTTTCAGGTCCCTTCCAACCCTGACAATTCTATGATTCTATAAAGGGAGATAGAGAGATTTACTCCCCATACTTATTATTGTCAAGGTTGTCACTGAGATTATCAATGAGCTGCCAATTAGTGGTATATCATCAGAGCTTGATACCAATAATGTCAACAGTGTAACAGGGCCATAAAAACTCCAGTTCTCTAAGTCAGAACAGGTCTGGCAGGTTGACTTTGGCTGGACATCAGATGCCCACCAAACCCAAATCTTAAAACCATCTTTTTGCCGTGTTTTCCTTCTTCCCAGGCTCAACTTTACTCCTGATTTTCTCTACTTTTTCCCCTGAGTGGTACAGGGGGATGGGGAACGGAGTTTACAGCCAGTTCATCACACATTGTTTATGCCACTCCTTCCTCCTCAGGGAGAGGACTCCTCACACTCTTCCCCTGCTCCAGAGTGGGCTCTCTCACATAGGAGACGGCCTTCCAGGAACTTCTCCAGTGTGAGTCCTTCCCATAGGCTACAGTTCTTCATGAACTGCTGTAGTGCGAGTCCCTTTCACAGGGTGCAGTCCTGCAGGAACTGACTGCTCCAGCCTGGGTCTCCCACGGGGTCACAAGTCCTGCCAGCAAATCCGCTCCAGTATAGGCTCTTCTCTCTTCATGGGTCCACTGGTTCTTACAGGAACCTCCGTGGGTTGCAGGGGACAGCCTGCCTCAACATTGTCTTCATCACAGGCTGCAGGAGAGCCTCTGCTTTGGTGCCTGGAGCATCTTCTCCCACTCCTTCTTCATGGACCTTGGTGTCTGCAGAGTTGTTTCTCATAATCTCACTCCTCTCTCTGGTTGCAGTTGCCATTGTGCAGCAGCCTTTCACCCTTCTCAAATATGTTATTCCAGAGACACTACCACTGTCACTGATAGGCTTGGCCTTGGCTAGTGGTGGGTTCGTTTTGGAGCCAACTGGCATTGGTTTTTTCAGACACAGGGGAAACTTCTAGCAGCCTCTCACAGAAGCCACCACTGTAGCTTCCTCACTACCAAAATCTTGTCACGAAAACCCAACACAATAGGAATGTTTATGTGGAAAGTCAGGAAGCAGCACAGGTCACACACATCATAGAAGTCAGAGTCTCAGAGCTACTACCTTTCCTTCCTGCTGCCAATTCTCCTGTAACATCTTCTCTTAGACACTCTGTGTATTATTTAAAAGCAGAACTGTTACAAAGACATGTTATTCGACACCCACTTCTTTAGAGCTTGTGCCTTGTCTGTGATATTTCTAGACAATAGCAATAAAAACTTAATTTTAATTTTAACCTTAGCAAAAGCAAAAGACTACAGTGTGCTAAAAATTGAATGCAGACACAAAAACCCAGAAGCACAATTTTCAATTAAATTAAGTGTCACTTCATTTGTTTTCTTTGATTCTTGACAGCTCATAACTCAGTCTGGGGGAACAGTTCCTTGGTGAACATTGTGAGGAGGTAAACACAATCTACTAGCTTTTTCCTTTTTGAAGCACTCTTTTCTTATAGCCAGCATTTGCAAGAATGCAATTATTAATTTTTAAAATGTAGCCCACATCATCTCACCTTCTTTGTGAGCAGGGCAGGATGAATGTAAAGAATAGATGGTGCTTGCTCAAAATAAAATGATCATAAAACAATTTCTACACTTCCAGAAATGCAAAGATAACAGGGTCCCAGTATGCAGAGGTTGAAAACTCAGCAGAAAAAGGCACAGAAGGCTTTATCTATACAAACATTCAGAACACAGTGTCTCAGCAGGATCTTCATCTTGTAACTGGTTGGGAAAAAATAGGACCTTCTGGGGCTACACATGCACAGCTAATAGGTAATGAAGCCCTGTTGGGAGGGAGAATAGCAGACTGCCAGGGGTAAGAAAACACCGTGCAGTACTCAAAAGGAGCTACTCTGGCCACTCATACAATTGCTACAGACATGTTTTGTAGCCAGCACCTTTGGGCCACATAAGACACATCATTGAGCATGTAATGGATTTAAACATATTCTTTCCCACAGGGCTACTGAAAATCCGCCATAGAGCCTACATGCATACCCATGTAAAATTTTGAAGCTGAAGCTCTAATAAGCCTACTTAGGGCCCAACTACCAGAAAGAGATTTGGATGCTTCCTCTGCCCTCATAGTAAAGAGTCTGTTTTGCTACTCACTGCAATTGCCCTATGCATACTTTTGGGTGAGGTTTTGTATTGCCATTATGTATCTTTATTACCTGCTAGGAGAAAAGCTATTGGATTTATAATTATCCACTACTGGTACCTGGATACATTTCCTGAGGGAAGCTTTTTGGTAATTCATACTCTTGTCATGTTTGCTGCATCACAGCTAATGTCATTTTTCTAAATTAGATAAATAAAATATTTATATTTGGCGACCTTGAAAAGAAATGTGGACCACTAGCTCAGGATGAATTTCCCTGAATTCAATAAATATTAATAGAATACAACAAGCACCAGAGAAGAAAAAGAACGACTGATACACCCCTAATGAATGTGGTGGCATTTATTATTTAAATGACCATTAGAAACACTCTTAGCCTTTTGAAGAATTCAAGCAGGAGTAGTAGACAGATGCTTCTGTATGCAGGAGATTAATCATTCTCTCTGTGCAATGCATGACCAATTAATTTGGGGTTTGTGTTGTAGGTTTTTTTTTTTTTCCTCTCCAGTGAGGAAAAGCAAATTAAAATTAAAATCTGAATCTTCTTAGGTGTTTAACTTGTGTAATAGGAAGTACTGCTGTGGCTTTGGGGTCAGAGACAACACTTCCCACACAAACTCCTGTAGCCTGGCTACAACAGTCTTGTTAATCCTTGCAAGCAAACCGTGATTCAGAAAGAAAAGGACAGGCATGCTGTCATAAAATACAAAGCACTTTGACATGCTTGTGCCAGAAATAAAAGTTCTCATCAGGAATGTAAGTATCTGTGTTTTAGGAGATCTCACAAGTCCTGTTACAGACAGATCTGGAGCACTGGCTTTAAGATTCAAGTTTCATTGTGCTGGGATCTGGGTAGTATAAGTTACCATTACTTTATTAAAATCAGTAGATCATGGTGATATACATCAAACAAGACCATGGCAGACCATTGCAAAAGTTGTGATAAGAAAGAATGGCAATATATAGCACAATTCTTCCCTTTATGTCTACAGTGACTGGTCCCAGCATCCACTGAAGGGACACTACAAAGCCAGGGAGGCCCAGTCCCATCCTGTAGTCATCTGTCCTTGGCTTACCATAGTCCTGCACCAGCACCAAAGGGTTAGACAAGCTGCTTACACGGGCTGCGCCTCACGTCCAAAACTCAGAATATCTTCTACCATACAACCACAGGCCAGAAGAAAAGGTATCAAGTTGGCATTGGCATAAAAAGAATCTGAAGTAAGACAAAGTCTATAAGTTCCACACTGTAGATTTTGCATTAGAGTGAACAAGCACAGGCAATTTGTCACAATGAAGTTCCGATGCTGGTTTCAATTTAATTCTGATTGTTTCCACAAAAATTTGGAGATAAAAAGACAAATAAAAATGAATAATGTCAAATATCATGCTTGATGATTACATAGAGCAAATATGAGGCAGGGGAAGGGGGAATCAATATACTCCATTGATATCATCAGTACTGCTTGCCACCTCAGAAAGGTAGCTTCCAAAATTAAAGACTGCTATTTAACTTAGAAATTTTTCAAATCAGGCTGAGTGAAAATGGAAACAAAAATTAGCATTTTTGCGTATGTAAAATAACAGGATTAAAGGCTTACTACCACTTTTTCTGGTAAATCTTTGTGAAAGATAACAGAAAAGTGAAGCTCTTAGGCATCCTCTTATTAAAGATAAATGCAGCAGAAGAGGCACGTTTCTTATCTTGCTACTGCATGTCCTTAGCTTCAAACCTTGATTTGTTGGCTGTTAAATAAGGGGAGCTCTTGGTTTATAGCTGGCTTGTAAGGTTTTGAATGGTTATAAAATTTTGAGTAGCTTGAGCCTGTTTCAATAAGGCTCAGAAAGAAAAAAAGGAAAAAAAAAGGTTTGATGTGACAGTTACTCCACCCTTCCCTTCCCCTGCAGAGTTCTGCTGATACAGAGGTACCTCTTGAAAGGCTGGAGACAGGGCATTTGCCTCTAAGCCCAACCTGAGTCTATGAACATCCACTCTCAGGTTTGGTCCACTTTGGTGAATGGCATCCGTAATATGGGAACTGAGACACAGAAATAAAAATTATTTTGGAGGGTTTTTTTGGGTGATGAAGGTACATTTTCAAGAATTTTGTTACAAGACTTAGAGTTTAAAGCCAGAGCCTGATTTGATGTAAATCAACAAAGCAGCTCTGATTTCTGCTAGACTATTTCAGTGAAGATTAGACAAGGAAATGACCAGGTGAAGGACAGCCTCATTGCAGAGCAATAGCAGCTAGGAAGAGGATGACATTTTACTTTTAAGGCTGCTTTTGTAAAGGTCAGGTGTCTAGATGCCTGTGTATTACATCACATTGGTCAAGGATCAAGTTATTTCATGATTGCCTAGATAAAGTCAGATGTTTACTGCAAGGTAGATAATGATCATACACTTAAATATGATGGAAAAACTTACTAGGTGCTGATATGTCTCTTTGAAAAAATATTATTTGAGCTGAGATGTTCCGTTCTTTTCCCTCTTCCTCCCCCTCCAACACTCTTCACAAAGGTTCAGCTGAATTTCATGTTAAAGGTACAAACTTAAACCTCCTGAGACTGAACTTTTAAACTCATTATCAGAGCAAAGAGTATGGGAAGGAGCTGAAGAGCTTGTTGAGTTTAACTTCTCAACACATTCCCTGACACCACAACAGAGCCACATCTACAAACAAGGAAACTATTTATTCTTCCTGATACTTAAACTTCTTGCTGCTAAATACAACACCAGAACGTGACAGTTTTGCCACTGTTCACTCCTGTGCAAGGCTACCTTTAAGCACATGCTTACCACTGAACAAGTGTCTACAGACAATTGATTTTGGTGTTTACCTCCACACATTACAATCAAGTACATTCTAGGTTTTGTGGCATTGCACACAAATATGTGCCTTACACAATGGACACTGGGCAGATCCTCTACAGCAAATTGGGGCTCCAAAGGTTTTGCTGTCAGCCCTCAAAGTCAGTAAACAGAAGGCCGTGACAGGGCAGAGAGACTAGAGTGCTGGCGTGGGTTCAGGTCCTGCTCCCTTGCTCACCTCCACTGTGATCCTGGACAAATGATTTAAGATAATGGTACTCCTTTGCTTCCCAAAGATGTTGCAAGAGGCACAGATACAGCAGTGATTGAAGAACTTGCAGCCTCCTACAACGAGGTGATAGGTCATCTCTGCATCTGCAATTAAGAGCTATCCTGGGGAATCTATGGACATGAAAGGAAAACACAGCCAACTGCTATTTCCCAAACCTACCCTTTTCAAGGATGTCAGCTTGATATTTTTAGGCATTACAAAAGAAAGTCTTGCCAAACACAGACCTACATCCCCGTATTAACAGGAGACAAATTCATGTGATAGAACAAGCATGATTCCTCCTGCTTCAAGCTAGAGGATAGCTTAGGAGCTTCTACATAGATTGGAAGAAGGATAATTAACGGTTAAGCATTTGCTTTGCTATAACATTGTAATGGCAATTTCTACATGAGTATTTCCAGCCAAATACCTCTTTCAGTAATATTTGTCTATAATGCACACTGATGTTTGTGTGCCTTGCAACAAAAACAATGAAAAAAGCTCATGTAACTCTGGAAGAACAACAGACCATTGTACCTGTTAGTTATTTGTCATGAGGTACAACTATGTAGAACCATGAATACCTCTGAATGTGATGTAGCTTACACTCTTGGTATCACTCCATTTATTCCTCCAGAATCAGCTGTTGTAGATCTGCAGCAGGTTTTATTACTGGGCTAGATTTTTAACTAGATAAAAAGAAGTTGAGGCCCCCTATGGCTCTCACTCACCATTAAATCATAGGTAGGTGAATTAGGGGCTGAAGTACTTCCAAATGAAACGTGATGTCCCTTCAACGCTGGTAGTCAATGCCCCCAAACGTCTCTGTGATCAAGTCTGAGCTTCACTATTATGGATTCAGGACCATATGATTTAGTCTTTATATCAACAAATCCAGTCAGATGAACATGTACCTGAATATGAAAATTTCCTCTCTAGCATCTGTTACAAATAAATGCATCTTGGTCCATAACACCAGGCACCAGCAGCAGAGAAGAGACTAGCACCACCCAACCAGACAATGTGAAGTCAATTTAAAGCAAAAACACTTTAGACTGAATCCAGACTTTGCCCACTCCAATCCCATCAAAACAGCAGATGACTGTGTCCCACTGTAACAGCTGAATGACCATTTGTGAAAGTTTCATGCCATTTGCGTGACGTTACCTGTCACTGGAAAGAGGAACATCATAGATCTCCTATTTCTAAAACAATCAGTTCAGAAGTGCAAGAGTTAAACTCCCTCACAGTTCCTCTTTCAAGAAATGCTTTGTGGAGTACCCACGTCTGCCAGAGAGGCTGTACACACCTCTGCTCAGAATGCCAGTTTTATATGTCTCCTGTTTAATAAATAAAGAGCAACTTCAAAAACCTCAGATAATACATAGCCCAAAGTTTAACTCAGTATTCTAGTTAAATAGTATCTAGTTTAAATACCTAAACAATTTTTAAAATGCAAGAATGTCTAGAACATGTTTATTCAGAACTGTAGTAATTTAAACATTTTTTCAGATGTTCTTAGTATTCTGAAAAAAAAATCAGGGAATTGTATATGGATTTTTCATCTAATAATTTCTACATTCCAGAAGCAGCTAATTCCTGTGACACGCCTTTGGATAAAGCACAAAATTGCAGGCATGCATGTGATACAGCAGAGTAGGCAATTTAAAGCCTTTCTTAGTAAAAAAAAATCGTCCTTGATTGAAACATCTGTGACTTGGTTTATGCAGGTGATACTAAAACTGTTTCCTGATGAACATAGCTTCTGGCACAATTATTTGTTTCAAAGAAGCTGTATGTTTGAACTGGGTTTCAAAAGGGATTGGGCAAAACAGGCATTTAAACCTTGGACTCATTCTTAAAAGAGCATTTTTCTCTACACTGAATTGAAACGATGCTGAAAAAGAAAAGAAGCATTACTCAAGCTAGAGGCATGTTTCCTTCTTTAGAAAGGTGAACTGTATATATACACCATACCTCTTGTCTTAATAACTAATTAAGCATGTGTGTAAGTGCTTTGTTTAAAGACATGCCTGTTTAGTAAAGGCAAAAGTTATTGAATTCCAGTGTGTAACAGTAAGTATACACTTCAATGCTTTGAAAAACTGCTTTTGATTTGATGGGAAAAGATTTCAGAGGGAAAAGAAAAAGATGGTCTCACTGAGTTCTTAAACTGAGCTGCATATGTGGTTTCCGATTTACTGGAAAAGGCTTCATCTGCAGCACTTAATTTCTAACAAAGGAGCTCAGAAATTATCACTTGGAGCTTTCCCATGTAAACATGACAGAACCCAAGAAGCTGCTTTACAAATGAGGGTTAATGCAACATATGATATGCCATATATGACTGGACTGCATTAAACAAAGGTTAATCCTGAGCAGCAAAACATATTAAATGGACTCACTTATTGAATACCCTAACAGCAAAGGGGGAGAGAAGAAAAAAGCCTTGCCTCTCAGATACTTAATTATCTGCAATGTATATGCAAATATCCAGAATCTGATGAGGTCTTTACTTTTCACCTTTAAGCACCACATTAGTAATTCATGAAGCCACTACTAATGTTGTTGAGTGCAAGCAGCAGTGAAAATTAAGTACTAATGACTTCAAAGCTAGAGTGCCCATAAAATGAGTAGATACCTCTGAGGTCATCCATACTATCTGAACATAAGTGATGGAAAACTGCACATCAGTTCAGCATTTCATCAGCTGCACATTTCTGAAAAAGTAGCACTAATGGTAAAGGTGATTATGCAGACAGCAGGTGAGTTGCTATGAACTAAAGTTCACACCACTGTTACTAAGAAGTTTCCCCACACATTTTCTGGCCTTAAAAGCCACCAGCTTATGAAACAGCATTTCAATAAGGCCATAGAAGTAAAACAACACACTAGTGAGTTACTGCATTGGGGAGGTCAACAAATAAGAAAACTGGGATCACTTTGGCTTTGTAACCTTTCCAGAGGACAGGAAGATTCAAGTGAGTAACAGAATTATGTTTACATAGACAATGGGCTTTTCAGAGCCACTTGTAAAATCTGAGCCTGTTATCTGAAGAGTTAATCCATGACAAACCACACTGCAGCAAGTCAATAAACAACGTGTCTATTAAGTTGCTGCAAGAAACCCATTAGACTTCCAAGCTATCCAAGCACGTATATATTTGATACAGCTATTATGGTAAGTTTAGTCCCGAGAACTACCAATATAGTTTATGCAATATTAAATAGCAAGTATTGAATTCAGACCGTAAAAATTACAGGGTTATTTTGAAGTGAATGATACGTTAGTAAATTAAGATAGCTGCTTTTGGCATAACAGTAATCAAACCTCCTAGGAAGATGTTTCTGTGCAACTCATACTTTATCTTACTGTGTTTACAGTATTTCAACCCAAAAAGAACACTGGAATTAAAAAAAATAGTATAAATAACTTCAAGAAAGAGGACAAATCAATGGACCTGGTGCTTCCACACCCTTGAATTATTTAAGTACTGTTTGACTTGTATGATTCTAATATACAGATATGTCAGAAAATGTGCTGCTCTGGCAGACCACAGCCCCTGTTGGTGTCTGTTTGATTAGGCCCATAGAGCTGTAGGAATTTACACCCATGGAGGAACTGGTCTAGAACATGCCTAGAGAGAGGAAGTTTGATTTTTAAAGTGCTGTCCCCATGAGAAGCTGGGCTTGTAGACCAGAGATGTATCTGGCTCCTTTGATTTTTGACAATAAGCATGAAAATTAGCAGAACATATATTTAGAATCAATAAACTTGAGTCCTAGGATGGATGGGTGGTAAAGGCACACAAACATTAGATGTACCCTAGAAATAGTGAAGTCAGTTCATTAAAAATAACAAGGGACAATAGGGGGTAAATTACATTTTCTACAGTTATGGTACAGCTCTTTGAGCAGCTTCACAATATAAAACAGATGAAATGGCAAAAAAAAAAATCCAAATACACATGCTACACAATCAGATCAAATGGCATATACTTCATAGGCAAATGAAATAGGTAGTTGCACCATTTGCAACACACTGAGATTAATCATTCATTATGGACACGGCAGAAAATGAGAAAGACTGGATAAGACTGCTGCTATCAATGGCATTCCCTGAATTTAACAAAGTAAAACCCCTGTTCAGCTGGAACGATGAAATTATTGAGGTTTGGGAATTGTAGGACTGAGAAAGCATAAATGATTTATAACTGACTGAGGACTCTGCCTTAACATGTCTCTCAGAGCTATGAATTCACCCGCCTCTGACAGGAGAGGAACTCCTGACTATCAGCAGGGACAATTCTCTCCCATTTCTTACCCAGACCAGGCAGGACACCAAAGGTACATGGTAATCTCAGGGAGAAACGTGGGGCCCACTTCAGCGTGGTGCCACAGCCTGTCCACTGGGCTTTTACAGAGCTATTTCCAGCTCTACCAAGTGTACCTCAGCCCTGCAAGGACTTGCCTGTTCTTTGCAAGGCTTACTCCAGTGCTCCCCACTGCTGCAGTGTTTGAATCTTGTTTATTTACTACTGTGTCACTCCAGCTTTCTATTCCTCCTCAAAATCATGCAAATGCTGAAGATGTGACATGGAAAAAGATGATGATGGGGGCCCTTTGCCTTTCAGCAAGACCCTGCACTTGAAAGGGCACTGCAAACAATGAAATAACCTCTGGCAGCCCAGCACAGCAAGTCCTCCCACCCATGACAACCAACAGACATGTTAGCTGTGAGGTGCTTCCCAATAAAACACAGTTTCTAACACCAGGGTGTATAAGTAGATATTTCTTCCAGAGGCCCCTTTGACCTGCTGGCAGTGAGGAGAGGTATGCCAAGAAAGTGCCATGCCATGGCTTCACTTAGGCCCCATAGTGTCCCTAGAACAGTTACCATTGACGATTTCAGAATATGTTCAGTATGTTCAAGAAATGCTTTATGATAAGCATGGCCAAACTGTCCCCTTAGGGCCAGAACTAGCTGGACTTGCCAGACTGAACAAACAAGTTACAACAATCAGTTCCCATTTGAGTTGTAGACTTGTACCCTACAGGGCTGGCACTTACCCCTGAACCTGTGGAACAAGATTATAGCTGACAAAACTAGAATCAAGAGACATATACAGCAATACACCTGGCATAAGAGTGCTAGAAAACAACATTAAAATAAAAATTCTGGTGACACTGGAAATTCTCAGACTTTGATGAATAAAAGCCAGCTCTTCACAGAATCACAGAATGTTAGGTGTTGGAAGGGACCTCCAGAGATCATCGAGTCCAACCCCCCTGCCAGAGCAGGACCATCTAGTCTAAGGCAGGTCACACAGGAATGCATCCAGATGGCTCTTAAAAGTCTCCACAACCTTCCTGGGGAGCCTCTTCCAATGCTCTGTAACCCTTACAGTAAAGAACTTCTTCCTCATGTTGAGGTGGAACTTCCTGTGTTCCAGCTTGTATCCATTGCCTCTTGTCCTGTCACAGGGTACAAATGACAACAGGTTGCCCCTTTCTTCTTGACACCCAGCCCTCATATATTTATACACATTAATTAGATCCCCACTAAGTCTTCTCTTCTCCAGGCTAAAAAGCCCCAAATCTCTCAGACTCTCCCCATAAGGCAGGTGTTCCAGTCCCCCAGTCATCCTCGTAGCCCTCTGCTGGACACTCTCGAGTAGATCTCTGTCACTCTCGAAATGGGGAGTCCAGAACTGGACACAATACTCCAGGTGAGGTCTCACCAGGGCAGAGCAGAGGGGGAGGAGGACCTCCCTTGTTCTGCTGGACGTACTTTTCTTAATGCACACCAGGATCCC
>NW_008598028.1:0-40857 GCF_000691845.1 Merops nubicus
GACAAGGAAGTTAAAAAGGAAGCTAACCTGCGAATCAAAAGGCCTGAATTCCTGGACTTAATAGCCTTTCTGTACAGAAAACTCACTCAAAACTCTTTCCATTCAAAATCTAAGGACAGGGTTAGTGATGGTGCTAGTTCCTTTCTTTACAAAAGGGTTTCCTCAAAAGTGGAAAACCTTCTGTTTCTAGGTCCTTCTCAAAACCACATTTTTGCTTCTGAGCAGTAGCCTTAAAGACCAGACACAGAATGGCATAAGGAAGAAAGATCAGTATTTAGCCCAGTAAATTTTGTGTAAGTTGTACTGAAAGGGTGGATTAGGGACAGGATTCTCCTCTCCTGATAGAATTTCACAATTTTCTGCTATGCTTATCAAGGGAAATTTCTCTGACATTCATAGTCATTAGGAATTTGGTGTAGTCCCAGTGTACAGCCCCTGTTTAAAGCCTCTCCTTGAGATTTATTAATTTATGTATTCAACCTCTCAAGCCAATGAAGATAATAAAGCTGTTAAATTTTAGTCTGTTATCATCACAATCAACATCATACTTTTAATCAGAAGTAGCCAGAGCCACCGTTTCATGAGTAATGAGCTCAATTTTGTCAGGCTATTAAGCAGTTCCTGAGCATATCTAACTTAACCTGTTTAATAGCAGAATAAAATTAAGAGATGCCTCCTTTGTAAAGTTCAGATGGCCTCAGGTGGAAAGTGACTGCTAAAACACTTTCCTGTTTTGCCACAGGAGCAAGATCCTGAACCTTTTGGGATTCCAGCAGAAAGTGGAAATTCACCCTTCCTCTTGTAAGGTGGTTTTGCCCCCTCAGCACAACCCACTGGTGTAGCCACAAGTGGGAGACAGTATCTATAGAGTTCATAGAATCATAGAATCCTTCAGGTTGGAAGAGACCTCCAAGATCATCAAGTCCAACCACCAAGCCAACACTACTAAGTCCTCTGCAAAAACAGAATCAGAATCTGTCAGGGCTGGAAGGGACCACAAGGATCACCCAGTTCCAACCCCTCTGCCATGAGCAGGGACACCTCCCACTAGATCAGGCTGCCCAGATCGACCTAACGTATCAAGTGACTCAGTAGGACTTGTTCTGGGAAATATATAAGTTGTAGCTGTCTTAAGGGTCTTTTTCAACCCACATGATTCTGTGATTCTATTTTTTTTTTTTTTTTTTTTTTAATATGAAAACTTGCCTTTGTGCTTAAGAACCATTTCTGTCTTGATTGGTAGAATTATCTTTTGGAGCATTCACAGAGATAATAGGCAAAAGTCATGGATCCCTTTCAGAGTACAGAGCAATGGGGAAGACGCTGTGCCTAGGGAGGTGCTATATTGGTACAATCCAGGGGTTTCCATACTGTCTTTTAAGACTCCTTACTGTTTGGTGAAACTTCCTTTTTGTTCTACAGCTTGTTCATAGTAAGAGAGATGTTGTTCAATCCAGGATCAGAGAGTAAATATCCTGGGTGATAAATTATAAAAGATACTGTCATTGCTGGTCAGCAAAAAATTTATAGCAACTGGATATTAAAACAGTACTGTTTTACTTTCTATGTAGAAAACCAAGTTCTTTTCTCAGGAAAAAATGTTTACAATGAAATAGAAGTTAGGTTTTGTCAGATACTGTGACCGTAGCTGAACTAATTAGAGTGTGGGTGTTTTGAGTAGTGCATTAGAAAAGAGCAGAGACCTTTAATTTAATAAGTCTCTCTTTTTGGTTTTTTTTTTCCCATTTTCTTTTGCTCATACTTTTTATCACATGAATGCCAAAAAAAAAAAAAAAGGAAGACAAAAAAAGAGAAAAAAAAAAAGGTTAAGATTTTGTTGGCTTCTTAAGCAAAATGTTTAATAATGTTGACAGTTAGTTTCGCTTTTGCAGCATGGTAATGACTTGTCTAAAAGTAGTCCAGCTGATGCTTTGAGTTGCCACTAGTATAGCCGCACTGTTATTTTAAAATGCTCAATTATTTTTGAGCCACTGAGCTATTGTTTCAAAAAGCATTTTGTTATTTCCCTTCAAGAGGCTAAAACCCCCTTCTTGTGGTTTGTTATGGTTCTTTGAACTACTTTTTAAGCCTAATTTGTGATGGATTTTGTACTGTGATTTTTATATTTAGTCTACTGGATCCATCTAACCTGAATAGCCTGAGGGAAGCAAGTCAGGAAGCATAGAAATCAAGAAAACATGAAGCTGGTACTTCAAGTATAACTCAGTTTGTCAGTGAGAATTTTTGCTGAAAGAACAAAGAACTTCATTTTTTTTTCTTTTCCCCAGCATTCAGTCTTTGTGTTTAAAAATTGTGATTTCTGTGTAAAATAAGAAACAACATTTGAGGTTCTGCTGGCTTGAGGTAGAGTTTAACAATCCCTATAGCAAGGGATGGAGTTTCCTAAAACTGAGATTTGACCTCCAGATCTACTCTAATAGGGTCTTGAAGAGGTTTGAGTAATTTCTCTCAGTTAAAAGTTATAGAAAGGAATATTTTCATGCAAATGAAAATAAGGAACTGGTTGGTTATACATAGACTTCCTAAGAATTGTTCAGCAGTATATAAATGAATAGTAAGTACCAAAATCCAGATGTAAAATACAGACTCTACTAATTCACTTGATAACAGCTGTGTCAAAGGCTATAAAACTGTAAAATATATGCTTCATTTATCCATTTGTTATCAATCACATGGGTAATACTGTTTATATAAAAGTAGGGATCCTTAACAGGATCCTACTGATTTTTGGGAAAATCTCAAAAAATTGGAGCTTCAGCACGTATGAAGCTGAACATAAGTCCTGAGGTGTACCATACACAGTCCAGTTCCAGTTTGTTGCTTTGTGGTTTTTTTTTTTTAGTGAAACTTTGATAACATACTATTTCACATCCCTTTTGTCAGCAACAATGTTAACTGTGCTGCTTAAAAAAAAAATAAATAAAAATTAAAAATACTGTATTCCTCTAACCTGCTTTCTACACAGTTGATGAAGGTAGTTATGTAGTCACTGAAACTGAACCTGAAGTAAAAGGCAATGCAAGCTATCTTCCACAAGTATCTAAAAGATGTGGCACCTGTGCCTGAGTCCAGGAGCTCCAGATGTGATTCTGGAGACTTCACAAGTATTCCTAAGTATGTATCTATCATGTGGAAAAAAAAAAAGTCTAATCTCAACTGTATATGCTGAGAATTACGTGTCATTTCCCTTTGAGCAATAAATGCTCTTTTGTCTGTCTAGATTTTGTTATATGTTTTTTACAATAATTCCAAACAGTGTTGTGCTATGTCATTAAAATATCAAAAACTAATAAGTCAGCTGGCAATAAATGGAAAAAATAGAAATCCATAGCAAAGATTGGTAGTATCTAAAAGTGGTTTATAGGTCCTAGTGGGATTCCTCCTTTTTTAACAACAAAGTGTGAAGTGAAAGAATATGCACAGCTTACTTTGTCTTCCTATTTCTTTTGATGTGAAAGAACAATCAGATAAGGCTGATTTCTGAAGACAGTTCAGAATGAACAGATTTCAGTTGCCCCCAGTGATAACCATCATTGTCAACAGGAGGCATTCCAGGTACCAACACTAGAGCCTTAAATGTTCAGATACTGAACATTTTATCTTTTATTTTAAAAGCTACTGCTGGGACCTCTCTTTATAGAATGCAATAGATGATGAGTATTTAGAAGAAGAATGAACCCTGAAAGAGAATAAAGCCCAAGCCTCAGAGACTGTCAGTGAACACCAGAAGGACAGAATAATTTAAGACTAAAGTGGGGAATTTCGTGTACACAGAAAACCTGAAGCTGTGGTAAATGGGAGGATAGAACTCAAGACTTACAGGCAAAAAAAAAAAAAAAAATTTAAAATAATTTAGAGGCCTTTTTACCCTAATGGGCATTTTTCCAGAATACTGAATAGGTACACACTCTGTCAGATTTCAGTGAAGTAAGTGCTTCTTCATAGGGAAGGTTCAGAACTGGAATATGTTGAGGTGTTGATAATTGGAGCTTAAATATCTGTATAAAACCAGTGCACACAAATACTAATAGCTGAATTCTGTAAGCTATGTCATTTAACAAGTGCTATCAGTCCTTCTGATATGCAAGCTTTTCACAGTTTTTGAAGAAAATCCTTATTTTCAGCACAGTGTGACAAGTTGTGTTTTCCATGACTCATGTACATCATACAAAGGTCGCTGAATGTGGCATGATGCTATGCAGTGTATTATGAAAACTGATTGTTTACAAATGTAATGATGTTTTTCTGATTTAAGGGTATTTAAAATACCCTGCCTGCTGCACAATGCTGATGATTAATTTTTAAGTTAGTAGTTAGCTCTCTTTATGCTTAAGTTAGTCACTGATAGTTCAGCGCTCCCCAAAATGAGCAAAACCCACACTGTTATCACTCATCACTAATTTTGAATGAGCAGATGCAAATGAATTCCTAATCAAAGGGGTCCTGTGTGCCTTATCACTGCCACTGCAGTTTAAAAATATGCTTACAAAATGCATGTTACTCTTTATCTAGTCTGCCTTCAAGTAGTTTGCTCTCCGTACCAAACCCATTCAAATATATTGACTCCAGTCCCCCCACTGGTGCTATCGTTGCTTTCATGAGTTTTGGATAAAGTCCTTCATCTGATTTTGCACTTGTAATTGGGGCAGATTTCATCAGTTTTGGAGAGTTTCCAAAGGTCATTGCTAATAGAAGCTCCATTGCCGTATGTGCCCTTCTGGTATGCAAGAGAAAGATGGGATTGTTAAAGAGTGAATCAAACCATGTGGACATTTGTGAGCATGTGGGCAACACTTAATTTCTAACAGCATCTGACCAGACTTGAATAGAAGGTGGTAAATCTTGTAGTCGGGTAGGATTTTCAGAGTGCTGACACAGAAAATGCAGGTGCTGATGAGTTGGTGGTCTGTGATAATGAAGAAAAATCAAAACATACATTTGAAAGTCACAGACATAAAGGAGCATAGCTAAAGGTCTCTTCTCTTCTTTCTCCCTCCATTACCCCGATACATTCCTTGATCTCTTCACTAATTTCTACTTGTGTTAGGCATGCCTGGTTTTTAGGATGCAGTCAGTACATCTCTTTGGGTTGGCTGTAACTAAACCCACTCTTGGGGCCAGGCTGCCCAGTTTCCTCAGCGTGCAAGAATGCCTTCTTTTTTTCCCCCTGAGTTTCCTTTATTGGCAAGTCACTGCCAGTTCTGACCTGCAAGGAAAATACATTCCCATAACTTTCCCATATATTTCCCAAAACTGCTGAAAAAGTCTTTCTGCAAGAAGATAAGGGAAAGTAGAGTTAGGAAGCAGCAGATGACTTCTGGGCAACTCCCCGTGTGTCTCTGTGGCACTTATTTTTTCCACCACCCAGCAGTGATATCTGCGAGGTAATGTTCCAGAAACACAGTTTTACACAAAGATCTGTATATAATGTGAATGTAATTTCTTTGCACACTGCAGAAAGATTGCAATGATGGCAGGTGTGGAATATGACTTCTAAGTTACGTATCCTGAAACAATTTTTTTCAAATGAAAATGTAATGTAAGATGCAAAAGAGCTAAATAAATGTTTGGCTTATTGTGTTTTACTGTACACTTTCTAAATATATGTGCATGAAGGCAACTGAAAAAAACTGTACAAAAATCATGTTGCTAATACCTATAACCTTTAAGATGGGTTCTAGGTTACATAGAATTTGATTTGTGACCATGAAACATGTTAAACATAGAGGCACTTAAACTGTAAACTGAGTAAGAGTAAGCATAACACAAATTTTAGCCAGCTGGGCCCTTCAGGGTTTTGACAAGATTTGTGTGTATTGTACAGATAAGCATGACCATTGCACTGGTGTCCCCTACTGCCAGTAAACGTGCACCATTAGATACCTGAGATAGAAACCATACTGTGGGCTTATATAAAACTAGAGAGCTCCATCTTACATTCAAAATGTGCATCAGGTTTTTCTCTACATAAGAAAAAAAATATTTTTCCCATGTATTCCCCCCTAAAAATGCAAAAGTTTCTTTATACTTTCCGTAGCAAGTTTTTGTCAGTGACACTGATCTGAAAGACCACGTTGCTGATCTTTTTTTCATTACTGAAATACCTGCACATTGTTTTAATTTTTATGTAAAGTTACACAGTGTTGACATATTCCATAGCCCTTCTATGACAGGGCAGTATGACAACCTTTCTTTCCATGGCTACCAAAGAAATCATTGAGGTTAAATGACAGGGCTCTACCAGTGATTTGCCTGTCACAGAGAACTGTAAATTGCAGCCTGTCTCCTGGATAGTGTTTAGACACATTCTGAGATTAATGGTTTTGCATAGACACTTTGGACTTCAAATGATTTTGAGAAAAGCTCCATCAAAGAAGATTCTTCCAGTTTGAACTCAACTGAAAGTACTTTGCATTTTAGCTACATTTATATGAAAATTTTGTTGGTACAGAAGAGACAGTATATGATATAAAAATGAAATGGTGTCTCATGTTCCAGACATCATAAAAATTTTCACCTCCAGATTAACTTTGTGTAGATTTCTTTTTTTTAAGGTAGTTCTTAAGACTTTCAAATAACAGACAGCAATGAAACATCTTATTTACACGACTGAGCAGGCCCTATCTTTTCTCTTAAAGGAGCACAGCTTGGAAGGAAGGTCTGTATCCTAAAGTTAGGGAAAATAAAGATAAGTAATGTGTATGAATCACCTGGAAAAATATCTCCATTTGAGAATGTGTTAGTTCATTCCCTTTTCACAACCTCAGTTAGTAATTGATGTGTGTTCTGCAGTGAATGAGATGTGATTCAGGAACCTGAACTTAAGACAAAGGCAGTAATAAGGTTTCCTTTTTGTTTAATGTGGTAAAGAGAAAATATTTATCAGAAGAATGCAATCAATGTAGATGTTTCTTTTTCATGGGTTCTATAGTCATTCGATTATTTCCTTTTTGAAGGAAGAAAGCACCTTCATGATTATTATCAATCAGTTTTCAGCTCTTCTGAATATGTTATGACAATTGTATCATTTCAGCAGAATATTATACAGTCAGATGCCACAGCAGTGTCAGAGCCATGTGAGAACTGGCATAACAGGCTAAATATTTGTATCTTTCGCCTAAGTAACCTGTAGTTCATGAAGGCTGCTTCTCCCCCTGGGCTAAGAGACACAGTTATTACATAAGCAGACTAGTCTTTGTTTCATTGACCAGATATGCCCCACCAGAGTCTGACCGCTAGTGACCTCCTTGCATTACCTGGAGTAGGATTTTTCCTGTTGGATGACATTGGATGTCTTCCTTTTTCACCTTTGTATTGGTGTAGTTATGTGACCTGAGGTTTCTGAGTTGCATCGTGTGAGTAAAAGAGAATTCAAAGGTTTTTTCAGGAAAAAAATTAAGTAGCTCTTGTTTTGCAAATGATATGCAGATTTGTTCAAACATTTATAGAAACATCTTCACGATTTTTTAATTTCAGTGCGTAAGTTTTCACATACAATGTTCACGAGTCTTGTTTATAATATTTGTGACTGAAACATTCTTTAAGATCTACACAAGAATGAGATGAAAACGGAGATGGATTTGAACAGCAGGACAGAAATGCATTAACTTAATGTACTAAACATTAAGTTGGGTCTGTGCATGGAGTCACAGGACTTCCACCATAAAATTCCATAACAAATGCATAGTGTCTTCAATCAGTCATTTGGATGCTCCCTCTTTCTCCTCCATAGTAGGTAAATAAGGTACAAACTGGGCACTATGGCTAGCAAAGATTAAACATCTCTAATTTGAAGGGCCAGGTCCATCAAGACAATGCATGAAAATTCCCACTTCTGGGAGCAAACCAGCTAGAGTTTCATTCATAGGGAGCAGATGCCTCAGCCTCTTAGTGACTGATTAGCAGTCATACTCTTCAAAAGCCATTTCAAAAAAAAAGTTTCTTCTATGACATTGTAAGACACAAAGAGCCAAACCAAGATGAAACCATTTTGATTTTAATGGGAGAACACTCTCCTGAGTTCCTGGGTGTGGCAATGGATTATAGCCACAGATGGTTACTAGCAGAGCTCCTATAGCAGCATTGTAGTTCAGTGTATATGAAGGAACTGGAATTGAGGAGCTTCTGAAACCCTACGGTGAAATTTAAACAATGAATGCAGTAAATTAATTTATAAGCCTCTATTCCCCTTTGACGGAGAGTTGAGGCCGTCTTTCAGGAGGTTTTGTGTTTCTCAGTGTATGTGGTTCTTTCCTTTAGAGATTGAGTTGTTCACATAATGAGGCAGACTTTCATTTCCATCACTCACTGAAAACTAGGTAGGCACATGATTATTTAAATAAAATTAAGAAAAAAGGAAACCAAAACTGCCTGTAATATATTAGTGTCAAAATACTTCAGTTATAATAGCTTAACTTGTTTGTCTTAATGCAACTATGGAATGTATTTGACACCAGTTTGGTTTGGTTTTGTTGTCTGTTTTTTTTTTAAAAGCTAGAGCCAAGGTTTACAAAATATAAAATACAAATAAGTGTATGTAAAAAATCCTATTCTGAATGTGATTAGTTCATGCCACTTGCAAATGTCAGAAGTTATTTTTAGTGGAGAGCATTTGTAAGATCTGGCAGAGAATGCTTGAAATGTCAGGAGGGTAAGAGGAAGCATAGCAGAAGTCAGATACATATACAAATATGTTAGCAGATTGTCCATCACTTTTTGAAAGACAAGATGGAGCTGTCTTGAAACTGACCTGATAGATCATAATTCCCTTCCTCTGTCATAGGTATTGTGCAGACATGACAAAATTACCTGAATTTTTGAAAGAAGCTTGGTTTCCTTATGACCTGAAGAAAGAGCTTGTTCTCCCCCTTCCCTTCTTGTTCACAGATGGATTGGTATCGTTAAACAGTATATTGTACTCTACTTTCAAGAAATATGTGTTACACTTACATAATTTCTTTCTGGTAAATTTATAATCAAGATTTGCCTCAAAATATCTAAGAAAGTGTATATTCTGTCTTTTTTTAAAAAACAAACAAACAAAAACATTCAAGCCCCACCTGAAGCTCTAAAGAGAAGGACAGTTCTTTGACAGCATTGTTCACAAGTCCAGGGGTAGTGCTCTTATCATTTTGCCTGATAAAGGAATTGTTGTAGACTTGCGAAGTATACTCTATTAATGATATTTTCACAGTGAAAGATTGGTCAGATTTGTATGCAGCAGTATTTCAAGCATATCCTTCATCTCATGCATGGTTCCAATTTTCTCTGCTGTTTCTAATAGCTCTAATTATATATTTCTACTTGCATGTAACCTGTAAAGCTGCTGAGTTCTTACTGGTGAAAAACTTGATGGCTCTTAGGATTAAATAATACAGTTTATCATTTGTGCAGGAATAGCACTTTCCTCTTCAACAAACATTGTACTCATGGATTTCATGGCATCCAACCATATAGGTTATGTAGGACTTTTTTGTTTGCTGGGGGTTGTTTTTTGCCAAAGGCTCATACCTAGTTCCCATTGTAAGTTAAGTCCTGTGTCCTCCACACTAATCAGTGCTGGTGTCTTTGCATCACAACGGTGTCCTTGGTAATCAATCTGAATCCTTACAATTCTTAAAGTCTCCTTAGCCAGATTCCATACTTTGGGGTCACCAGGAAGAGAAAGCCTCTTTCCTCTTGTCATTGGTTGTTGGAAAATTGCAGGAGATATATACCTCTAGGGAACTAACTTCCTTTGAATCGTTTTAAACATGTCACTTACTTTATTGCTTTCTTGCTTTCTCGCTTTATGGTAAAGGTAGTTTTCATCCTCTAAAGTTAGATCAGGTTATGGAAAATTGCACTCAGAGTTGGAGATAAGATGGACCACCTGGGTAAACAAATTACATTCTAATGGGCAAAAACCAACTCTGAGTCTTCTACTAAAGTGCACATTCTGAGAATGAAAATATAGGATTTATTGATAGGCCATTTTATTTCTGCTTACAACAGAAATGACAGGACTGACCAGAATGGAAAGTGGAAAAGCAGAATAACAAGTAGCTTAACTGAATTAATGTAATTAACAATTTTAAATGTGATGTATTTTTCCTGTTTCGAAGCAGTTGTAAAAGTAATCTTCCAGAGTTCTCTTAAAAATATGTACCAAGTAAAAATTCTGCTCTCTGCCTAATCTTGGAGGACTTAAATAAATAAGATCAGTAAGAAAGCTTAAGGGACATCGTCAAACTTAAACACATCCAAAATTTCACCTAATGTAAAAAAAAGTTACATTTTTATATATTCTCTGAGCTTGAGAATCCTTCCAGCTCACATTAATGCAATTTCTTCTTTCCATTTGCAGGTAAATCTCCTTTATCTACTTACTTCCTTCTTGTGCTAAATATTTCAATACATAAATACAACATTCTGAAGCATTTACAGACTCTAACTCTTTTTTGCTCTATTATAATAATACAGCACACAGATAGAAGACTTGTATTTTCCCAAAGAAAAGTCTACTGTTATGAAAATACATGTGCAAATTAAGTCAATGTTGTGAATTTATTTTACAGGTCTAATGTAAACCAGTGTTTTCGTTCTTTGTATAATTATTCTGTGAAATTTCAGCTACTTAATATCAAAATCTTTGGGTGACTATTGGTTTTGGTTTAGACCTGTGTGCTGCAATGAACTATAGAAAAAGGAAAAAAGACATGACACAAGACCATTTCTTTTTGTTGCATTTTATTCATACAGAATATTATGAGTTTTATTGTTGATGAAGCTCAGAATGAAAGAAGATAGATGTCAGAAGGCAGCTCCTTTTGTACTGGTCTGAAAGAAAAATGGCTCACATAAAAACAAATAAGCCTGGAACTATAAAAATACTGAATATAAAAACATTTTTTTGTGAGAGGGCAGGATTTATTTTTTTTTTTTAATGGGGAGTGGATAATGGTACGAGAACAATTCAGAAACTGCCATAGTCAAAGTACTGTTTCAAGAAAAAAATTTCAAGAGGCAAAATTGGGGTGGGGCAAAATTAAAAATAAAATAGCAACCTGAGTTTAGGATCTAAATCCCTATTCAAACCCTTTATAGCAGAGTTGATATTTGAAAACTGCTTAGCACTTAAGACTTCCCATTGAGATCAGTATTTTACAACACTAGGGTCCTAAGAACCTGAGCACAAATATAGTCATTTAATTGGAAGCTCTTGTTTTTGTGGCTCCTAATTAGTACCTAAATAAATAAGGCAATGTAAAAATGTGAGGCAATATAAAATGTAGGGGAAGGATTTGTTGTAGGGTAGAGCTATGTTCTTCTTCTGAATCCGTGGAGAACACACAGCAAGAGACTGAAATTTGTAAATTGTCACTGCCAAGCAGATCTAGTTACCAGGAAGGGTGGACAGGAGATTGTCACTTTGCAAAATGCGTTGCCTTGGAAAATAAATCAGAGATGAGTAAGAGAGCCACAAGTGATAAAATGTGGGGGGAGACCTGATTACAATCAGGGGAGGAAAAAAAAAAACCAAACCAGTATGCAAAGTTCATATGAAGACAGAATTTGTTCTCCAAAACACACTGGTCTAGCACACAATTACTTGCCTACACATTTTGAGCACTGCGTAGGCCATGATTGCAAAATGCAAATATTTGTGAAATACATGTCTGTGATATGAATATATAGCATTACAAGGAGCTGAGAGACTCAGGGCTATGAGCATCCTTTGGTTTTGTCCCATATCTCCTTCCTGATCTTTATTTGACCAAGTAAGTTATGAATTTATCTTAGAATTTCTTTTATCTGGGGTTAAAAAAAAAAAATAAAAAAAAAAAAAACACAGAAAAGCCTTCAAAGAATTTTTATACATAAATTTGCAGAATTTTTAGTGTGCCATTTTACAGTTTAGCAGATTGGCTTACAAGGCACTTGGCCCACACAAATCTTTGAACTTAACAGAAAAAGAACATTCCTGTTGCATTCGTGTCTCGGCACAGTGGATATATATATTGCTGACAAGCTGGATATTTTGGGTTTTCTCAGGGAGTTCAGACACTGCTAATGACTTGGTAACAAAACAGTTAAATATGAATATAGTGTTACTGAGCTTGTCAAACAAAAGGCTTGCAGCATCATTTTAATTCCCCAAAGAATCGGAATTGTGAAAGGCTGAGCATGTACTTCTCCAGCCCACCTACCTGCTGTGGCTACTCATTGCAGTCTTTAGTATGACTGTACTTCTGCTGATTTTGTGGAACTAGAAAAAATTTCCTCAAGAAAATGTAATAGACAGTAGTCTGGTTCCTTCTGAGATGTCAAATATCTACTTTATTATAGCGAGAAAGTGACAGTCAATTTAAACCAGAATTTATTAAGAACATTAAGAACTGGAAAGACTTTGGCTAATCACAATAATGTCCCCAACAAATGGTAAATGAAAGCATGAGGAAATTGAGTTAACACAAGTTAAAAGTTCACATACTTACTGAATTACATTAAAAAACCTATAACCTAATTAAATGATCTAAAACTACTCATTTCAGTCTGTGCTGTTGTGTTAGTGAATGCATATGATGGTATTTTCTTAGATGCATAGCAGTTGACACATTTAGCATGAGCCCGGTAAAGAACCAAGGAACAAGTTCAAAGGATGGATTGTTTACTAATGTGCAATATTCTGAACAGTTACACTCAAGGGTGAGAAGAGTTTTTTTCTCAGAGTGAGAGAGCAGAAATTTTTCCAGTTTGGAGAGTTTTGGTTTTATGCATTTGCTAGCTTTGTTTCCTTGAAATTAAGAAAATTACATAGGCTATGGCTCAATCTTTTGGCTAACCACTGGGGACAGAACCACCATCTGAATACCTTTTCTGGGAAAAGTCAAGCACCATAAAGGAGTCATCTCTCAAATGCTTAAGGGAAGTTATTGATCATGGTAGAAGAAAACGACAATTTTCATCTCTAGAAAAATAGTGATAGTGTGATTGTGTCATGGTTTAGGCCCAGCTGGGACCTGAGTACCATGTGGCCTCTCGTTCACCTTTCTGCCCCCCAAAAACAAGAAGGAGAAAAGGGAGAAAAATACAAAACCCCGTGGACTGAGATAAGGAGAATTTAATACAATGCAAAAGGAGCAGTGAACAACAGTGAAAATAATGACAGTAATGAAAAAAATTACATCAAGCAAGTGATACAAAGCACAGAGGACTGCGTTAGCTCTTTACAGCAATGGTGTGTGTAGCCCAGACCTTATGTGGGCATGACACCAGTATGCTATCAAATAATCCCAATGCTGGTGGAAATTAACCCTATCTTAGCTGAACAAAGACAGATTGTAATAAAATATCAAAATGTCATTCCAGCAACGTTCAAAATTGGATGTACCCCAAACAAAGTTTCATCTTTTATTTCATCTTGAGAATGTGTTCTTCTCCCCAGCCATTACTTAGAAAAGGAGTTACTTTTCAGAGAGAAATAGTGTCACACATTTGTTTCTAACTGCTTGCATAAAAAGAACAGCAAGCATACAAATGAAATTTTTTCCCACTCTTGGAGAAATAATTATTTTATTAAATGAGAGGACTTGTCCACTCATGTTTAATACTTTTAAGTGCTTGTCAGCCAAAAAGAAAGGAAATTACTGACTGTTTATTGCTGACATAAAGATGAGAGTCAAGAAATTATGTCAGTTTGGCTTCTGAAAAAGGAGAGTTTCTAAAATTCATGGTAGTCATTCATAAGTTTCCTCCCTGATGATTAGTTTAACGTTAAGACTTGATGACAAAGGAACAAGAAGCATTATCCTCTTTTTTTCCCCAAATATTTGATACATTAATATTTCTCCATTTATGTTTCTTAGTTTTAAACTCCATTAAAGACAATATAAGTATTTG
This sequence comes from Merops nubicus, assembly GCF_000691845.1. Lineage (NCBI taxonomy): Eukaryota > Metazoa > Chordata > Aves > Coraciiformes > Meropidae > Merops > Merops nubicus. The sequence goes on from NW_008598028.1 coordinate 13,903, forward strand.
AAATTTTCTGTGTAGCAAAGAACTGCTAGTTTCGATGCTGGCATTCACACACACCCCAAATAGATAAATAAATGAAAAATAAACACCCTACATTAAAAATAGCATACTTCAGCATTTGTGGGTAGCTTGAAAACAGCTTTAGGGAAGCCTGTGAAAATAAGCATAGGTTTACCTCTTGTAAATGTAGGAACACCTTCATTTAAAATTGAGACATTTGTATATATTTTCCCTCTTTAGACAGATAAAATCCACTCAATTTCTCAGTCAAAAGGCAATAGAAGATAAAGCCTCTGGGAGCACAGGCCAACTTAAAAAGCCCATTACAGTCTATGATGACCAAACCTAGAGTAACTTTCCCATTGCTAGCATACTATGAAAGCATGAAGAATTACACCAGAAAATGATCATTTTGGGTTTTAACTTTCAATCTGAATGCAAGGGGTTGTTTTTAACAAATGAGAAGAAGGAAAGAATTGTACATTATGGCTCTAAAGTGCTTTCTGAAATTCCAGCATCTGTAACAGGTAATCAAATTCCCTTCACTTTAGCAGTAAGCTGCTCACCCTTGGTGATGAATGTCGCGTATCTTACAGTCCTGATCTGCCTCTCTGCTAAGTTCAGTGCTGGTGAAAATTCCTGTGAAATCAATCCAGTTATACTGATGTAAAGCTGGACTAATGCAATGAAGGAACTAGCTCTAAATCTCAAAATCCCTTATATGACTATCAAGTAAAAATAGTCAGTGCTTTTAAAAACACTTTACAAAAGACGTTTGTAGATATTTCAGTGGGATATCCCAGGGTCTTTTAGCGTAGTACTTTTTCCTTTACATAGTCTAAGTGTAGGTCAAAAATCCGCTCACTTTATCCTTGTTGGCATATATGCTGTAAATTTTTGTGCTTTCACCATATTCTGGAACTGCTTTTGCTTCTGAGAATCCCAAATAATCCAGAAAAAAAAATTTTCTAATGTATAGCTTATATTAACGCAATAGGACATAATATCTTGGGTTTCTTACAAGTAAATTCTAATAATGGCTTACATAAAAATGAGACCATCTGTTTCTCTTAGCTTTGAATTTTAGTATTGCAGTATCTATAAGTATCTCTGCTGCATAAGCATTCGTCATGCTGAAATGATTTGCTATGCCTAAACAAGCTTGAACAATATGAAATTTTAAAGATGCTGCTATAAACCCATTCCTTAATTTTACTAAAATAATGAAAAGCATATATTACTCCAGTTTACAAAACATTGAAATGGTAATTCATATGAAGTGTTTATTTTCTACACATAAATTGTGGTGTTGTATGTGGCATTAAAAGCTGTTCCTCTTTTTACATTTACAAGTTTCCCATTCTTAATCTATTTTTCAGTAAGAATTTCTAAAATGCATGGACTTGTTAAAATTTTACCAGAGTTTCTAGGCATTATCATCAACATAGGCTTTCTAATATAAGAATATTGAACATCTTCAACATGAGTTAAATGAGAATATTAGTTGTCAACTAGCAACAGTGAAACAAGTACCAATTTAAATATACAACATCTATGTGTGTTGAGATAAAAGATGGAATTAAAATAAGAAAATTACACAGAAAACTAGAGATAGGCCCAAATTCTTAGTAGGTAAATAGAAAATTTTAGCATATGTAGAACAAAGTAACATGAAAATTCTTTTAAGTTACTACATTCTAACAGAGGAAAACTATTTAACCATGATTTATGAAAATCAAGTTATAGCAAAGTATGAATTCTGTTTATTAATTTTCTAATTGCCTTTTAGGCACCCTTTTGGTATCCAAACTTAAACATTCAATCTTGTCTTAATTTTTCTGTGCAATGGAAATTCTCTTTTTAAAATAAGACTATCCAGGACCACTGTTCTAGTATTGAGGAGTGCAATGAGTTTGACTTGACATTTCCCTTTTTACGTATTTTATTACTTTTCCCTTTTAATAGAACACCTTTTACCTGTAATGTCAGGTTACTTTTGGTGGGTTTCCATCCAGATAGCAGGTTGTTTCTGCAATCACCAGTCAATGTATCTCAGCAAATAGCTTATATATTTTTTTTTAATTTAATATTCCTTCTTTTTTTGGGGGTGGTGAGGGGAGGGGTGGAAGGGGTGTTTTGTTTTGTTTTGTTTTCTCTGGCACTTTTATCATCCCCAGAGTGCTTATCTCCTCCAACATTGTCTGTATGCAATTTCTGCAGCTGAGAGGTAGCTTTTGGAGATTATTCTCTATTAATGTAGAATTGCTTGGATATATGGGATCCCTGAGTGTCATTTTTTTTTGCTGTTTTTTTTAATTAATATAATACTAAAAATAGTATTTTGGGGTTGGTTTTTTGAGAGTTTTTTTCCAAACTACACCTAACATTTAAACATACCATTTATATGGATATGGATTTATACTGGGAATTATATGATGAACTACAATTCCTGCTTTGGGAATTTCTGTAAGAACATTCAAGAGGTTTGGCTAGTAAATTCAATTACCTAACTGTAGTGACAGGAATGCAGAGCATTGCATATGCAAAGATCCTCATGATTTAGAGAAGTAAAAATTAAGTCTGAGATGCTTATTCACACAGATTTTCCTGACAGATATATATATATTTCTACTGCTTTTAATGGGGTTTCTTGTGGAATTCAGGGTTGATTCTGCAGCATTTATGTAACTAAACTCATAGTAAACAAGCTGTAAGCTTATTAAGTATATGATATATACTACTACTGATATATCAACACATTTTCTTTTTGTTTTAAACATACAGGTTTCTTTTTTTAAAATTTACTTTTCATGTAATAAGCATCCAAACTTATGTTGTCGCTTTCAGACCATAAAATCTGAAGAGATGTTACTGAAACAATGTTCTTTTTTAACATATAAGGCCATATTTAATAATTCAGAATAATAACATATTACAGAGTGTATTTGATTCTCAAAATGAATACATGTGCCTGTTAAGCACTGGAGCTCTTTGTCTGGTGAGTTCTTAGCATGTACCATAGCACTATGCTATAGGCAAAGATTATATTAATATTGATGAGGAATGGAAGCTGAGATATAGTGACTCTCATTCTTTGTCCAGCCCCTCTACAAGCTAAATCCATTACTATAGATGCATCATCATTAATAAACAAGGAGGACAAATTAGCTCTCAATGCAGGGACAGTTTTGCACGACCTTTGGTACAATAAGCTTGTATTTGGTCATTGTGATGCTCTGAGTTGACCTAGGCAGCAATGTTGAATCTGAGATAACCCGAGAGAAATAATTATCAGTGCTTCATGTGCAACTTCAGTGTTTCGTGCTGATGAGCTTTAGGGGAAAGAAGTGTTGAGCTTTTCTGTTTGTATATCATTATACTGATTACAAAAGGTTTTCACCAAGGGATCTCAAGTATAAATCTATAGAAAATTAGTTGTTAGGGTCATTAGGGAAAAGATGCAGTTTATTGCTTTGTATTAAAAATGAGCACTTTTAATAGACTCAGTATCCAACTTGTTTCTGGACATCCACCAGAAGAATTATTTTTAATTGTTAAGACTGAACATAGTCCCAGCGGATTTCACCAACTGAAGAATTACTCATCCCTTGTTGGAGTTTATACTTCTAGACACTGAGAAATTGCTTGGAATTAAAAGCACTAAAAACACTATACTCTTGATACATTACAGGTCTGCTGAGAACACTGTTTTCATGAGTTTTGAGAGCTGAAAAACTTTCAGAATTTTTTTTTCTTCAGTCCATGTTTAAAAAAATAGCACATATAAAGCGTTATTGGTTTAATTCAGTTTTAAGGTTACATAGATGAAGTTTTAAATGTAGCTTCCACATCTACCATTTTATACAGCCTCTGTCTGAATACTGCATGGCCAGACAGGATTTGTGAGTAGTTATGAGTGTCCCAGAGAAGTGACAAAAGCATGCTTGCAATTTAGTGTGTACATAGCAGTAGAAACGACCATACTTACAGCATTATAATACTTCAAATCACAGTTGGTACTTGTAACTCACAAGATAATTAACTGTTGTAAAAGAAGGCTGTGAAAGAGGGGAGTACTAATTTTTAAGTGGTGTTTCAGTAATGTTTATGTAAAGCTGCACACAGAGCATGGTGGGCATAAGAGCAGGTCTAAGCATGATCCCCTGAACCAGGATTTACAGTGCTAGCCTCACTTTTCCCAAAACTGTTTCATGTATACAGCTACTCTAGTGATTCTGAATGCGTATGTTTCTAGTTAGGCTCTTCAGAGCACGTGCTTTTTGTGTACAGCCATCAACAATATTTCATTTATGTGGCCTGAGAGAGGTACCCATGTCCTTATTCAGCATAGTAACTTAAACAGCATCAGTTTATGGTTAAACAGTCTTTGAAACCCATGCACTCCAGAAGATTCCCAAGTTTTCCAGGAAATGCATTTCCATTTTCATCCCAGTCCTAGCCTGAGACATATTTTTTTCACAACAGCTGAACTGATCTTTGATTTTTTTTGACTTCCACAAGCCCTTCTTCTTCCTAGCATTAATATTCTTGGTTGATGTGGTGAAACATGGAAATAGTCCTACTCCATATTGCAGCAAAAACTTAAAGTATGACCTTCTGGGGCAGGGGAGAAATCCTGCCGTATTTGTAACTGTGAATCTGTCACTAGGCAATATAGCTGGGCTCTGAAGAAATTTCCCTGTGTCTACTTTCTCTCTTATGAATTATTAATGGTGCTTTTTAGATCTAATCTAGCTTTGTCTCAATTTTTTTTTTTCCCCAATACTTCTGTTTATGTTGATATCTGGGCTCTACCTACCTGCTTTGGCTGGCCAATGGAGACTGCAGTTTGGAAGATCATCACCTCACCAGAACACTTGACTCTTCCTGAAGCACCATCTCTACTGTAGGAGGAAGGGAAATGCCCTTCCCTGGGTTGAGTTAGCCAGAGCTGTGGTAAATATTTTTCAACTGAAAATATATACATATATATACATATATATGCGCACACACACACACATATATATATATATCTTTAAGTGCTAAAATGTATCTAGATTATAAAAGACAGTGAAATGTCATTAACATTGATAAAGTGAGACATAATTTTTTATATTCTGTATCCCTTCTCATTCCATTTCAATCTGCAGAAAACATAAGCATGCTCTATAGGTAAATACATAGCTCAAACCACAAAAAAAAACTCCTTACTTTGTTAATTTTAAGGCATTTCAAATTATGTTTGAAACCATGTTAACTTCAGAAATGCTACATCTAGAGAACTTCTCAGTATGTCTTCTCTGTCTCTTCCACCTGCAATCTGCTCACTTTTACCAACAAAAAAATACTCAGCAAATCAATCAATCAGTCAATCGATCACATCTAGATAGTATTTTTTGAGCCATACAGCAGGAACACAAATGCAAAGATCCATTTGGGATGCCTTGAGAAAGGCCATCATTCACAAAATGTCTTGTAATTCATATTTAGCCGAAACATTGTCATGTTCTGAGTGATAGTATTAGATGTTACCTTAGTGAGTCTGAGGCCTGAAACATTTTAAGTAAATACTGACAAGGCGAGAGCAGGAGGAAAACTGGAAAAAGGCAAAGAAGAAACATACGTAAATTCTGATCTCATATAATTTTGCTTATTATTTCCTACAGTATACAAAAAGCTAGAGCCTCTACTTAACTATGTACTTATGCTGAACAAAGTTCTTGTGCTAATGGAATGCGAGAGCTAAAATTCAAAAGCACAATTAGGAAACAGGAGAGTGGAGATTTCTCTCTCATCTGTTAATCAGCTGGAATAGAGCCCTTGGTTCTCTTATTTGGAACAGAAGTCTCCCATTATGGCTTATGTCTAACCTCACAACTCCTCTGGAGGAAAGCCTCTGCCTTCCAGATAATAACTGCTGATCTCTCTTTCTTTGGGTAAACCATTGCTAACACCCTCATGCCACTCTGAACTCTCCCTCTTGAAGCTAATTCCTTCGTGTTGAGGACTTTATAAGCATTATTTAACAATTAGTGATGTAATTATAACAGTGTTAGCTGACTAGTTTGTAAACTTTGTTGAGAGGAAAACATCACAAATGTTATTAGGTTTTATAACTTTTTTTTTTCCTCATCCCTATTCTTTATTCTGCAAAACAGACATCCTTGTCTGCTTCTTGCATTATTTCTGTTAGCAATTACAGCAATTTAGTGCCTTTAAAGCAAAGAAAGCAAGTTGCCTTTTCAGCAATAGGTTATTTAAATTAGGATGTTTCAATAATAGTAGAGCTGTCCCACAAAGATGAAGTATGTCACCCTGGTAACATGTTTAGTTTCCATTAGCCTTACATCCTTCATTCATTTCTAATCCCAGTTTCAACTGTTTTTTGAACACAATCCACCATGGCACAAGACCAGCTCTTTTCTCCACCCATTTAACTAAAAAACATATTTATCCTCATGCTTCAATTTTTATTTTTTTTTTTGTCATACTTAAATTAAATCATGCAGGTACTACAGTGGCTACATTTGAAAAGGATATGCATTTCCAGAATTATTCTCTTTAAGCCTATACTTCCAATGGCATTTTCTTAACAATCTGTGAAGTCTAACATGGGTCTTTTTAGTTCAGCAAGAACTTCCAGTATTCACGTCAAAGTGCATAATTGTCTAAAAATTATTTTAGTCTTTTCAGTACTACAAGGAAAGACATTGCAGAGGAATCAGAAAATATGTGTGTCTTTACTTGTCACTTTTGTAGCTTTTTTTTTTTTAAATGTACAAATTACATACAGCATATACTTTTTAAATACCACAGTTTTATGCAAAGAGAGTTTTACATTAATCAGAAATTTAAAAGTCATGTCTTCATCAGTAAGAAAGGGACCAAAACCTTTTAAAAAGTAAATTTGTAATTTTTAATCTAACCTCTGTTCTCTGAATAGATACATTTCCAATCAGTATTTTTGTGTAAGAACTTTTAAGTTTATTGCTAAAATTAGGGAAAACATTTATGTTTCCACATGATTAATACTAATCCAAGACTATATAAGAACAAAACACTATCTGGGGTATGAGCAGGGTTTTTTGCATGTAAAAAGTTAGATGTCTGCATTAATGAATATGTATCTAGAGTGCAGGAATTTGGTATTTTTTCACTTGGAAGTTAACATGGAGGATTGTGACATTAAAAGAAGCTTGATTAAAAGAAAGGATATCACATATATTTCCTTATTTTATAATTATATGGAGCAAATACCAAATCACTTCAACTAGACTAGAGACCTTTCACGAAGCTACAGAAATACGTGGGAGCTACTAAATCCATGTCCTCTTGCTTAACTGTGGGAATTAGACATTATTGTAACCATACTGCCAAAAAGTTTTGACTTTCCATTTGCCATATTCTTAAGGAAAGGGTAGGAATTACAGAAGTAATTTCTTAAAATTATCAGTACAGTTTTTCTATGTAATAAGGAAAATACACTAACCTCAGTCAGGAGTTAAATTTTTACTTGACAACTATCGATTTTTTATAAGTAAAGATTAAAACAGCATGTGCAGAAAGGTCCTATTCAGATTGGCATCTTTGTGTGAGAAAAGGGCTTGTATTTCACACTCTGTGCGTGTTGTTTTCTGATCCTAAGAGCTCTTTTCTGATCCTAACATGAGCTCTGAAATTTTAATCTCTGGCATATAACCTAAAAATACACTAACAGCAACTGTTTGGCAAAAAAAACAAGAGCAGTGATAAGCAAGTGACTGAATGGTTATAACACAAAAGTAGTAGTACCAGAAAGACAAATAAGTCTGGCATTCTCAAATACTAACAGGAGACAAAAAAGAAAACAAAAGCATCGTTTTGGTGCCTACTCTTTTGCATGCTTTGATTTATGTCATGATTTACATTTGAGGCATACACACAGTAATTCTTTAGTCATCTTTTTTATTTTAAAAATACATTTATTCATAATGTACTAAAGCAATGTTGACCATTATAATACAATAGATCTCAGAGATATATACTGGATTATTGTTATTTGTAATCTTAAAATCATAAAATGTATGAATTATTATCTTATAAAAATTACTTTGTTTATATTTACATAATTATACAATGAACTTCAGTTGTTACTGAAGACTTGAAATGGGATTAATTGCAAAGTATCTCTCTGAACATAAACTAAGTGAGCTTTTGCATTAGCAAAAGTGATAGCAAAGCCATTTATCCATAAAAACTCAGGAAAAGAAAAAGAATCCTAAATTGTCCATGATATGGGATATCATCTATAACAGAATAAAATTCTTTAAATCCTGAAACTTATATTACAAGTCCCTCCACCGTTCCTTTTAAAAATAAATAAAGGAGGGGGAGTAGGGTGGGAGACAGATAGAATCTTATCTGAATCTCCCAGCATTGGTTTAAGAATTTTAATACTCTGTTATTGAGACTTGGTAGAGAAACATACAGGTGAAAATCCCCTGAAAAAGGTACGTCCTTTGTAAATTTCTTTGCTTTCTAAATTCAGGCTCAGTTTTTTTTGTTTTGTCTTATTTTAGATGTAATAGTGTCCTGATTTGGGGTAGACCAGAACTAATTCTGTTCAATGATTTTACTTTTAAGCCAGAGCTCTTCTAACTCACTGCACTTTCTGAAGTTAGCAGCATATTTTTGCAGACAGTGTCTGCTTCTAGCAGTGATAATGCTCTATGTTTGGAGTTACCACCAAGGGTTGGTATCCAGACCAAGGTCACTGCTAAATCCAGTGTACCTCATGGAGTGGGACAGAAGAACAAAGGTTACACCTTTAGGGAGGAGTGGACAGGACAGATGACCCTAAATTGACCAATGGGATAGTCCATCCCATACCCATCATATTCAGTAGAAACATGAAGGATCAATAGGCTCAAGCCCTCCCTTCTTTTGCTGCTCCTTCACTGGCCAGCACCTGAGGAGGACTCCATCCATTCTGCCTTTGATCCCAAGCCGTGTGTTCCTGAACTGAGTTCCAGAATCCAGCTCCTGTCCCCAGTTGCCCAATTGTCAGTGGCTGAGCCCAGCCTGGGACTTTTCCCCAGGGGCTGCTCACCAGCATCGGGGGTGACAGTGATGTATTGCCATCGGGGGAGGAGCTGGTTTCAATACTTGTTTTGTATATATTTGTATATATTCCATATTATTATTATTTTCATTAAAACTGTTTTACTTTTCTAATCGATAAGTCGCTCTCCCTTATTCACCGTGTCTTCCCCTTTGGGGTGAAGAGGGGTTAACAGAAACATCTGTTACAGGTCTGGGGACAGCCCTGACCATAAACCATGACAAATAGAAAATATTGTTTTCCCTATTTTACAACAGAAAATCAAATTTTAAAAAAGGTATGGAATATAAGTATTAAACCAGTCTATGTTCTTACCTGAAGTAGAAAAATCAGTCAGGCCAGGAGTTCTTTAAAATCTGTTAACTTTTTTTTTATTTTGCTTTCCCTTCACTGCCTCTTCCCCATCCCCCCAAAAAAAAAGTTCTCCATGCTTTTGCAATATCAGAGGAATCAACACATCTTAAGTGACTCATTGAAACATGGGTAATTTTTAAAAAGCAAACATCTCTCTGTTCCTGCCTTATGAGTAGCTAGCTCTTCTGAGTGAATCACCTAAATCCTAGTGTTTACAGATTTTTAAAAAAACTTTAATTTTAAAACTAAGAAGAATCATTATACCGATATTTAACCACCATGCACAAATTATATGAGTTTCTTAGATGCACCTTTATAAGTAAATGCACTGCAAGGGAATAAGGTTTGTGTGGCAGAAGAGCACTAGAAGATGATTTCACTGGTTTCCATCCTTCCACGTGGTACCTCGCTGAGCTATACTCTTTTTTCTTTTTCCCAGTTTAGGCAAATCTTTTACCTACTTTGCATTTTAGTTGGCCTCTCAGTGAAATAAATATAGTAATATTCTAGCAGCTAAGCCTATTTTCTCAAAAAACTTCTGAAATGGGCTTCACTATATTCATATCTAATAATAGTACTGGTAATTGTAAGGAAGAGAATGTTATTACATAAAGCTGTCTATTTTTATTTTATTTGTCTTGAATGATAATAGATGTCAGTGTATACAGTATTTCAGTGACTGTTTTTACTGAATCTAAATTTATTATGATTTTTTTAAATAAATCTTCCTACGTATTTGAATCTACATATTACAAAAGAGGCTGAACTCATTATTCTGCTCAAGTGAAGACTTCATTGTAAATTGTAATCATCATCACTTAGCCTAGAGTGTGCATCTTGAACCTTTAAGGAAGTTTCCTGGGACATAATCTCTTTTGCATGTGTGCTAAGCACAGTTGTGCAACCCCTAGTCACATCTGTCTGAGTATCGTGATTACTTTTGTGATGTTGGCTCAACATTTTCTTCCCCATCACTACAATGTTAGATAACTGATGATAAGAAAAAGTGCTTGAAATTCACAGCAACTGGTCAAATGTGATGACAATGAAATGCATTCTACTGTATTTTAAGTGTGAAATTAATTTTTATAGAATAATTATTAAACCAGAAGAATCAAAGTTGCTACTGTAAATACTGGCATAGCTTTAATCATAATAGCTTAACTGCAGCATATATAAAAGATGAACCAAAGGAGTTTGCAAATTCCTATGTCAGCTGTTCTATGTATGTAGTAAAGGATGGACGGATAGACAGACAGAAAGTTAGCTAGGTAGATATCAGACATTTTAAGGTATATTTGCCAGAGAGCAAAGGAATGTATGATATGAAATTAAATGTGTATGTTAATGAAGTAGGGAAATTGTATACATTGAACAGATGTTTATTTTTCATTCACACGGATGTGTAAATACATAGAATAGTACCTGACAGAGAGCTAAGAGGGGAGTTAACATCCAGAGTGAGGTGGAGTGTTTAATGGATGAACTTAAAAGCAGATAACAATATAGCATCCCATGTATACTTTCATAATTGCATGTTCCTCTGGAGATAATGGATATCATTATCAGCGGCGCCTGTCCTAAGAAACTTGGCAAGGTTATGATTGTTTGTTACAGCTTTGGTTATATTAACATACACATTAATATTTATAAATATTTGATGTCATGTTAATTTTTCATATAAGATGATTTATGTAATGCTGCTGTGCCCTGTTAGAGGGCATTTGCAGTGTGCTTCAGAAGGGAAGAGAATTGATGCATGTTCTTTAAGAGGACTTGCCTGTGTATTACAGTGCTCACAGTGCATTATTCTGGAGAACAGTGATTTAAAGATAAATTATCTGAATTGCAGATACACTCCATTAACATTTTAAATAAAACATAAAGAAAAGACAATGATAATATTAGCTTGTTCTTCTCCTCCCTGCCAAATAATGAAAAAAAAAATTACATTAAACTCCTTGGTTTGACCTACATTCCAAGACCTTTTTTGTTATATTGGGAGAAATTAATAATTAATATTCACAAATCACTGAGTTTGTGAATTAGTGGATATGCAAGCAAACACATTGCAAAGATAGTGTATCACGATATATAGCGGGGGTTTATTTGACAAATATTGTTCATTTGACAAATGCAATTTAGTTTGAATTGTTTGTAATACTTCATACTTGGGAAAAAAAGAATCTTGTAGGATATTTTGTAAAAGAGTAACATTTCTGTAACAGGGCATCTTACTGCAGCACATTGCCTGCTAAATCTTTGGGAAATGGGCAAGATCAATTTCTGTGCGTTCACACAGACTTGCAAGCTAAGTTTATTTTAGTGCAGCAGTATCACATATATTTGTTCCTATATATGTTCTTCTGCAGAAAGCCACATTATTATTTCATTCTCTTTACTTTGTATACTTGGATCATGAAGCAAAACTTTAAAAATTAGCCAACTGGTCATAGTGAGCAAACTGGTCAGGAAAAAAAAAAAGACAAACCAACAATTATTTCTATTTTTTCTTTATTTGTTAACCAGGTATTTAAAGTGACTTATGACTTTAAGAACTGCTTTATACTGATGTCTGATATTTTGTCTGATTGTCTGTAATATGTACTTTAACATATGGTTATTTCATTAACAGAATTTCATTTTAAATCCAGACTTATAAGTATTGCTTTGAATGAGTCAAAGTCCCAGTCTTCTGAAATCTTGCACATTCCTGTGGGACATCATCCTAGGGGGATCTGCCACATCCCTAAAACAAGCAGCAGTAAGCATCTTCTTGGCTGAGCCAGCAGATCTGAGTTTGTATTCTACCCTCTGCTGAGCAGACCTCGAAAAATTACTCAGCTGATACTTCATAAAAATTAACACTAGAATCTGGCAAAAATGAGTCTACTAGCCCCGAGTTAGTAATATATTCTTGTAGATTCGAGTGCAAAACATTCATTCATTATCCTAAATAAGAAAAAAATAAAAATCATAGCTTAGTGGGATATTTTTAAGGTTGTAGATTATAAAAATAACTAACTCCATAAATATACATGCTATATATTAATGGCTTCAAATCACAGAGGTTTCAGGTGATTATGAACTATGACCAGCTTCGATTTTTTCCTTCCTGCACAATGTGCAGTCACCACTTGTCTTAACATTAAGAGATGTTCATTTTCACTTTTGAGTACCAGGATGTACAGTTAAAATGTGGTTGATAAAGAGCAGCGAGTCCAGTTCCTGGATTTGGCACAGATTTGCTGTATTATGTCAGGCCACTTATTTAGGGAGGGTGTCTCTAACTTCATGTCTTTTGTTACCTCTATCTACTAGTTGCACATCTGCTTTAATCTGGTCATGTGAACAAATTCTCTGTCACAAACACTGCAATCATAGAAAGCAGCTCATCCCTTCTCAGCTGGCTGACAGTGCTGTGGTTTATGCATTGGTCATTTCTTCACATTCCTTGAGTGGAAGTTAAGTAAGAAAAATTCCAGCTTCAGTATAAAAATATTTTTTGTGATTATGAAAATGAACTTTTGGAAGTTAAAGGTACGTAGAGAATCCCTTGGCTCTGCCAGCATAGGGGTCCAATCCATTCCTCTGAGATACAGCAATCTCAAGGATTCTGTACAAAACTACTGTCTCTCTTCCCAATCCTACTGAGGGGTTTCCTGACCAAGGAATTTTATTCTCAATATCTGTCACCAGGCCACTTTCAAGTTAAGGTACAAGCACTGGGAAAAATATAAATCAGGTATAATTTCAGAACTCTCAAAATACAAATCTGTATCTTTTGTTAAGTGGATATGATGGCCGAATTAGTTTGTGGAGAAATAATTTATTTCTGAGATATGACCTGCATTTTTCCTTAATAAATAAAATGTTATCGATCTCTTACATATAGAAAGTAGGGTTTTAACAGAAATGGCACTGTTCATTTTAGTTGCTTGTCATCTTCTACCAGTTGTGAAGTGGTTCCAGGATAATTAATCTGGAACCAACAATGATGTTTAGTGTCTCATGGTCAGCAACTGATCAAAGCACAGCCTGTAACAAGAGTATACAGGACCACTTGTCTAGGAAAAAAAAAAAAAGTAATTTATCTGGATATGGAGGTTTCAAAAAACGTGTCTTTATGGCTTCCAGATTGAATTGTTAAGATACATTATTCGTGGAAAGTATTTTCAAGTACATCAAAGGAAAGGCTTGTTAGCAGTTTTTTTAACAGGAAGCAAATGCATATTTGTCATAGCACTCAGATGGCACATATCATGTATCCTTACTTTGCAATGAGTCTCTAGAATCTCTATAACCTGAACCATCATTACTCAAACACCTACCATTGTTACTGCAAAGTCTTTTGACTTTTGAAGTCAGTTGATGGGGTTTCACTTTAAATCATAGATTTGAATGAAAGGTATCTCTTCATTTTGGGGCATGTGATTTTTAAAAAATCCCCTCTACTTGTCCTAAAAAATACAAGGATATCTTCAAAAATAGACGTCTATAATATTACATGGACTTTTGCCTTCAGGAGTAATACTTTGATGAATTTGTGATTGGATTTGGACAACGAAATTTATAATCTTTTAAAATTAAAAAAAAAAAAAAGCCACCAACCCACACCTGGCAGCACTTTGACTCAGAATTGGATTAGAAAATGTAGTGATGAGTGTTGTATAAGAAACTGTGTTATAAGTGAGAGCATTGGACAAGAAAGTATACATGGATTTAGGCTACTATTTCTTAAGTCCTCTATTCAATTTTCAATATCAAATGAGAATTTCATCAGAGTTAACTACCAGAGAAGGGAAAATTGAGGAGAAATTGCATCAAACCTGTAGGCTGGAATTTGATTAAGTAGCCGTACAATATGGCAACTTAAACATCAGTGGACATTAACTGGTCTTCACTTTAGGAAATACCAGTATGGGCAGCAGATACTGACAGTGTGAAGAAATGGCACATTTGTAAAAAATATAAACACCTATTGTCTAATGAAAATCTTATAATAAATTTGATCATTTTCAATTTGGAGATTGATTTTATGCAGGATTTGAGAAATAAATTTATGTTAGTCCAAATGTGTACATATTATTAGAAGCATATTTCACACAAAATGCATGTATAAGAAAATCACCAAAAACATTAACATTTTTTTCTCATCAGTAAAAACAGTTCTTCTTAATCACATATTTTATTGATGAAATCTTAATGATGTGCTAGAAATCATATACAAGGGCAGTGCCTTATTAACTTTCATTACCCAAGTTGTGAGAAATTCAAACAATAAACAAATATCATACATAATGACAATTACTTGAGTAATCGGGAGTAGAGGGGGGGATTCTAAGTAAATCCTGAGTAATATTGATTCCAAAGGGAGGCAGGCATTTGTGGCATATGTTTGTATGGTTTGTAGCCTTCTGAGCTTCTAAGTGCCGAAAGCCTGAGGGGTGACCGTAACTATGCATTGGCAGTAAGAAGAGCCAAAGGGGAGGCACTCTCTTTAATTGTTAGCTATGACTGAGCATAGACACAAGCATCCTGTGTTGGGTGTAGTTTGAGGTAAAACAGCGTAATTCCAGGTAATGGCTGGTTTCTGATTTTAAAAATTCACATATACCATGAAGTGATTCAGTGAGACTTCCTTGTCCGTATCTTTTTTGATTTTCTGTTGTGTTACTGGGCAATAGGTAGAATCTGAGGGATCCAGGTAAGAATAGATGTGGCAGAATATGCTGGCTGGAGAAAAGCAAGCAATAAAAGCAGGTGTTGAGAAGATGCTATTCAAGTGGTTATTCTGTAAAGCAGAAGTTCACTAATTGATGGTTCAACAGAACAGAGATGCCTTCCAACAAAAAGTGGTCTGGAACATGTCCTTAATTTACAAAATAAAAGGTACTGTAAAGTCCTATACTAACCATAATATTATACTACAACAGACTAAATGTTGGTCACAGTACTGAAAGGAAGACAATTATTATAAAAAATAACAATACTCTTTTTAAGCAGTGGTTGATTTTAAATATTCATTTTAATAAAATATTCTAGCAAATACTACAAATGTTCAGTACTCAGTACAAATCAAAGTAAAATACAAATACAAGTAAAATATTTAACATTTCATTATAAAATGGTAATGTATACTATAAAAATACACAAACACAAGTTATTAATGCACTGATGGAAAGGCATCCAGCTGTAAATGACATTTCTATTCAAAAGCAAAAAAGAAAGGTGACTAACTCCTTTCCATCAACTTAGGAAAAAAATTTTCAAGAAAAATATTTATTGGAGCTTTGGCAAGGTAAATTTAAAAAAATTATTCTTTCCACTGCTTTTTTTTTTAATGGAGTTGTTTTGCCTTTTTTTCAAAGCTGCTGCTAGGAAATAGGGTCCATATTAGTAATTAGAACAAGCTAAAATCGGTAAAGCTGTGCTATTTTATTCTAACATAACTGTCTGAAATTCTCAGTTAACTTACATTATTCTTCTCTTAAGCTGTTTATGGTTGTGGGATTTTTGAAATTTATTCTAAAAGTTTTGCTTGTTTGTTTTCTATATAGGGAACATATTTTTATGTAACAAATCTTAAATATTATTCAGATATTTGCTCCTTATCCTATTATGTATTTGTTTTACTATAAGCTATACGATGCATAATGTGGGAAGTCAGATGTAAGTAGGAGGAGGTAGAATTTTAACATTGAGTATAGTGTGAAAGTTAGCCAGTGTGTTGGTTATGACAAGAAACACTTCCTCTCATCTTTTCAATTGCGCGTGCCTAGATTTGTACAAGTGCTTGGCATCACAAGTTACCACAGCTAATCAAAGGAAGCCCTATACTGAAACTGCAAACCTCCCATTTCTCTTCCTTTGCAAGCCTGGAGCTGCACCTATAATAGCAAGACAACGATCTGGCCATTCGAAGCAGTTTCCTATATTTGACACAAACAACACAGGAAGATCAGGAGAATTAAAATTATAGGAGAACGAAGGAGGTCTATGATAGATATTTTCTGCAATAAGCTGCTAGCAATTTGAGCAACTGGTTGGATACATTCATTATGTGTTTACAAGCTTGTATGCGCTGTTGCTGCTTTTCCTCTTGTTCATTAAGTTCTTCCTCCAGACACTTTCTCAGTGATACAGAAAATGTATTCTTCTATATTCTAATTTTTACCACTTGTAGAAACAGGGCTGAGTGTATTGCACCTGCCAACCATCTGAACACGCAACATATTCTTCTGAAAGTTTATATCAAAGTAGCAAGAGCTCATAATTCCACAATTACATCGTGGCTTCAGAAGAGAAGATTATCATCTGGTGAGCTAAGTTTGAAAGCATCTTCTAGTAACAATATGAGATTATATTACACAAACTAACAAGCCTCATATCTGTCAGCTCAGCATCAAATCCTTGGCACAGCTGAATGAAAAAATACTCTAAAAAAGTTTAAAATCAACTATTTTTTAATAATATGTTCAAAAAATGTTATTCTATCCCTAAAACTGTTCTTTTTCCTTTCATTGAGATTTAAATTTAAAACTAAAACCTACTACATGAGCTCCTCTGTTTCTGCAACATTCAGGGGAAGTGTAGAAGAGAAAGATTTTAAGTAATTTCTGTGTAGCTAAGTGAAGGTTAAAATGGTCCTAGAAAATCTTCCCCTCATTTTCTGGTTATTCTGAATTAAATGGGCTACAATGATGCTACAAGGGCTACTCAATTTAGATTAAGCTAAATTACTTCAGTAATCAGAGAATCACAGAATGTTAGGTGTTGGACGGGAACTCTGGAGAGCATCAAGTCCAACCCCCCTGCCAGAGCAGGACCATCTAGTCTAGGGCAGGTCACACAGGAATACATCCAGATGAGTCTTAAAAGTCTCCAAGGTAGGAGACTCCACAACCTCCCTGGGGAGCCTGTTCCCATGCTCTGTAACCCTTACAGTAAAGAAGTTCTTCCTTTAGGTTGAGGTGGAACTTTCTGTTCTCCAGCTTGTGACCATTACCCCGTGTCCTATCACAGGGTACAAGCAAAAACAGATTGCCCCTTTCTTCTTGACACCTAGCCCTTATATATTTATACACATTAATTAGATCCCCCCCTCAGTCTTCTCTTCTCCAGACTAAAAAGCTCCAGGTCTCTCAGCCTCTTCTCATAAGGCAGGTGTTCCAGTCCTCCAAACACCCTTGTAGCCCCCCACTGAACTCTCTTGAGTAGATCTCAGGGTGATACTCTGAGAGACATCTCGAGTTGTACTGGTACAGTGTAGAAACATCTTTTAATGCAAACCTTATCGGCTGACAACTAGTAGCAGTGAAGGGGTACAGTGGAGCTAAGTTCTGGATAATGTCCCCTGCTGGGAAAGAAACGTCCTCTTTGAAAGGTGAGTTTTCTGAAGATACTGTCTGAACTAAATATTTCCTACTTAAAAATTACAAGAATTTCATCCCAGCCATTCTGTGTGGTTTCTGAAAGGGTACCTGATGGTGAGCAACAGAATTTAAAATAAAAAGATTTTTCTTTTCCCACTGTAGCCTATTTGCTAGTCCAAGCACAGTCATATTTTAGTGAGTTGATGCTCACACATCTCTTGTGGTCAATTAAAGTGTAAAAGTGAGGAGGAAGTATTGCAAGTATGGAAGAGCACTTAGAGGAATGTGAGGTGGACAAAGCAGTGGGAAAAAGTCTGGAGTTTAAGGAAGGAGGATTTGGGTCTGATGTGAACTGGAGAGGATATACATGAGGAGACCCCCCAGAGAAGCTGGCTGAGTGATCATTGATTTAGTCTGATGTCCAAGCAGAAGAAATAAAGAGGAAAGGGCTGTTTCAAGTAGAACTGCAATGGAATAGTGGAGAGGCTTAAAGTGACCAGGGAATGAGAGCAGGAATCAGTTTGCTAATGCACCTATTTTTTTCCAAGTAAAAAATTGAAAGTTTTCCTTAATTTCCAGTTATTTCATTTTGGTTAGCATTTTGCTTTCAGGTTGGTTTTTCCCCTAAGAAAGCCATTTCAAACTGAAATTTGATATTATTCAATTTATTATTACTCTAACACATTCCAAAGTTCAGCATTTAATTTTCAAAATGTAGACCTAGGAAAAAATTTCTAATATTGTTTTTCATTTAAAATAAAATTATACCTGAAACTGAACAGAAAAATAGAGAGATTTTGCCTTCACTTAGTCCACAGAGAAACTATCTACCAATCATAGACAGTTATGAGTTGATAAAGGTTTGTCAACCAAAGGGTAAAATTTCTGAGTACTTACTGCAAATGTTAAGTTACATGGTTTAACTGATCACTTCAAGTACAGAGTAGCCCTCCTTTAGAAATTAATCACCAGTTTGTACTGAATGGGCTTCCCTTAGAACCTGTACTTCTTTAGTCACAAAATATGAATACGTTTGTGATAGACTGCAAGGCGAAAGGTGATTTTGTGATTATGAAACATAACATGCCACCTGAAGAACTGAGCAATCAGTGTGCCTTTGCACATTTTTAATATGATTCTGGGCAAGACTCTCAAAGCCCAAATATTCACAGTTGGCTCTATTTCTGGGTTAGAAACTTCTGCTTCTCTAGAAACTTCTACAATGTAGTGCAATGCTGTCTTCAGCCTCCTTTTGTGTTCCAGCTTAGGCAGCCAAAACTTCTAGACTAGTCAGACCATTCTAGACCTTTAATTCTGGGCCCCAGTAGGTTTATTTCCAGTATCAAACACTAAAAAAGTCATGCCCTCTGTAATACAGAACTACCTGCAACAGAAATGATTATATTTTTATTCAGCCCATCATTCCAGTAGCACATATTAAGAAAAATTAGGTAAAATCTATTGATTGCAGGAGATTAAAATACATAGTGATTCACTACCTTTTCTCTAAGTAAGAGTGGCCTCTACAAAAGCTAAGTATTGGATCATTGAAGAGAATATCCTTATATCTAAAAGCAGGATACTGGATTACTGCTTACACAGGCAGCTTTGATTATTGATGGCATTGGCTGAGTTTGGTAGGTGGATAATAGCAACTACATTGCTCTTTGCATATCACTTCTCATTTTAATGTCTAATAATATGTATATATGTTAAAATAGTCTGATACTTACATGAGGATTAGCACATGCAGCTGCACCTCTTTAAGCCAAAGTAGTACTTAAACATCCAGAAAACATGGAAAAATGAGGAATATTATCAGCATAGACATGGAACCTATTATCAAATTATCAAAGGAAGTGGTATGTGAATTTTATTATTGCCAACGTTGTTACTTATTTGTATTGCCATGGCTTCAACGAGCACTCAGACTGTGAGAGCTCTCAGACACGCTGCATTAGATGTAGCATAAATGGAAAAAGACTTTTCCTGCTTCCAAAGAACTTCACTAAGCATAAAAAAAAAAGCAAGAAGGCAATGCAGCTAATGGCAGCACAGCAGCACAGGGAGTATTGGTCGGCACAGTTGCAAACACTGTCCAAGCTTTTTGGAGGTATCATGGGAAAGAATATCACTAGGAAGGTGTTAGAAAACAAGTGAGATAGCTAGTTTTCTGGGCTTTACAAAGAATTTCTTCCAAGTGTGAGAGGAATCATGGGGAAGAAAAAGCAGAGAGATGCATTTCAAACTTTAAGAGCTGGCAACAGCAACTGGCATCATATGCCAGGCTGAGATGGGTGTTGAGTTCTTGACAGTAAGAAAGTGATGCCTGGCAGGATAGGAAAGGGCAATGGGAGAATCCATAAAATGGAGACTAGTAGCTTAAGTTCAGTAGTAGACAGGAGGCTGCCAGAGGAAGAAAGTGCAATTGCCACAATGCCTGAAATGGCCAAAGTGGGAGTCTGTACAAGTACAGCCTTTTCAGGAATACTTGAGAAGCTTATAAGACACATAAAATGGAATCAATAGGTTTCTTTATCTATTCTTTTACTTTCTATGATAGAATTCTTTCTGACAGACATTACAAGTGTATTGTTCTGAGTTTATTTTGAGAACTATTTATTTTATAATGGAAAAATATAAATCCAGAGACCTAGTTCAGCCAGCACACGAGCTATAGATTTCTGCTGCTGCATCTTTATGATTTTCTGTTTCTTTATGATTAGTGTAAGAACAGAAAAGCTGTATTTTTACAATACACATATACAAAGGGTTCCATTACTTTTCTTCAAATACGGAATGTTTCAGAAAGAGGAACTATAGCTGTGTGCTTTAGAAAGATTCCAAAAAAGATTTATGTTGTAAACTGAAGCTAATCAGAACCTTTTCCTTTTCCATTTTGCCTTGTTGCAAAGCCATTTTCCAAAATCGTGGGTGAGCTTTTCTCTGAGTCAGCAAATGTTAGAGCTGGCATTAGTGCTGACCTGGGATTTAGGTTTTCTAAGATTCCACCCTTTTCTCTGAATTCAGGAACTTGCTATGATATCATCAACACATCATAAGTATTCAGTGGTCTGATGATAATTTTAGCTTGTAAAAAATCCTGCCATTATTCACCTTCTATTAAAAGCTTTGATGAATACAGTATTTCAGATCTAGCCTTGATCCAATGTAATTCAGGAGAAGTAATGTAGAATCAGACATGCTGTGTGCAGTTACACTGCCATGAAATCAGCAATGCAAATTTTGCACTGCCATGGTAGTAGCTGAGAATTTAAAAAATTAAGATAATGAAAGGAAAAGTGATTTTATTTTTTCATCCTCCATTCTACTTCATTCTTCTATATTTAAATTCCTGGTGGAAAAAAAAAAATTAACAGAAAGAACTCATACATCCAGAAGCTATGGATGTTTCAACATCACCTTAAATAATATATGCAATATTTAATAGATAACTGAAAGAAAACATGAAGCAGAAGGTTGAAAGCATATGATGGAAGGAACTATGGCACTCAAAATTTATATCAGTGCTCAAACTCTCTCCACCATTGGTGGTTTTCCAATGCTGAGGTGAGATATGAAAAAGAGTACAGAGTCCTGCTCAAGCTGCTGTGTTTCTGCATGTGCTTACAGAAGTCACATTGTTCTGAATACAAGATGAATATCATAGAATCCTAAATGAGGTCTGAAATAAATTTTGTTCAGAACTGCTATTTGAGGGCAGAATTATCTTGTAGACAAGTCTTTTTGTGTATAATTTTCAATGAAGACATTTGGAGGTTTCCATATTTAGTTTCTAGTGATCTAAGAAATCACTCTATACAATTAATTTCCACTAAAAAAAAAAAAAAAAACCAAAAACAAACCCACAACTATATTTTTAAGGTATCATGAACTTTTCTCAAGCCAGCAAAATAAACACTTTTGAACAGAAAAGACTTGGAAATACAAAATGAGAATAATTTTTATATCCTAAAATAGCAAAAATGTTAAGTTAAAAAAATGAATTCTGGTCTAGCAAAGTTGATACAAGGGCATCCATATTAGCATCTGTGCTAAATTTTCCAATTGCTCTGTCAGTATATATGAATGCTTCTTTTCCTGTGTCACTTTTCTTAAATGGAACTCTCTCTAGAGAGAACTGGCTTTCTGCATTGCATTTCTTGTAACTTTTTAAAAGGCGATGCAGAAAGATTGTGATGCAGTGAACATGCCTGCATAGGAACAGAACTCTTGATTATTATAATTGCCATAGTATGGCAAATCTGACACCAGACAGAAGGATTAAAAGAAGATCTTTACCTACTAAAGTAGCAGAGTTACCATAATCTTTCATCCTCATACCTGATACCTGGGCAATGGCGTGGTTGTAGAGGTGATCTACTCTTATCTGTGTCCTTGCTCCACAAAATAGGAGGTAAGAGGGGTGCCCGGAGTGTGGACGAAAAGGAGCATACAGCTTGTTTCTGACTAGCACTGCTCTTCTTCCTGGGTTCCTCCATTATTCCAGATTGCTCTGCTCTTCTTAAAGAGGACCCCTAAGTCATGTGAGGCATGTGAGGCTCCACATACGATTACACCAACCTACATAGCACAGTACCATCCCAATACGGGAAATTAGTATTTTCAGCTCATGCTGTTTCTTCCACATGAGGATCTTGGTTTGAATGCCTAGAAGTACAACCCATTCCAACAACAACATTTTTAAAATCTTTCATTAAGAAGTTACATTCCATTGCTATAGAAACACATGATAAACCCTATAAACAGGGTTCAGATAGGAAATAATGTTTAGGAACACAGGTCCAAAACCAACTGGACTTACATACATTGTTTCTCAATAATAATGTGTTATTTATATTGCTATAAGTGAGATGTTCTGGGGATATATGAGAAGCAAGCATTGTAAAATCTGGTTATTTTCTCTGATTAGCTGATATAGTTGGAAAAGGGACACAAGCTTTCAGATACAGGGTTCCTTCACAGGGCCCTCTATTGGAAGGGAAATGTTTATATTCAAAAATAAGATATCACTTGACAGGGAAAGAATATATATTTTAATTTTACAAAGATTCACTGGAACATCGAAAGCTTTTGTGAAATCAAGGAAGAAAGAAGCTCTATCTCGAGGCTGGAAAGACACAAGAAAGTTGTGGACTAAACTGATAGTTTTTTTATAATATGAAGTTCCATAGTGTCTGCATGTACACAGAGAGGCTGTAGCCCGCTGGTAAATGTGTGGTGCACCTCTGTTACGATCACTAATCCAGCTCTTCTGAGGCATCTCCTGTGATTCCAAACCTCTGAGCCCCTTCAAAGAACTCCGGTTTTATAAAGTATCAAAGACATGCTGGGGGAAAAAAAAAAAAAAAAGAGTTTTATCCTCTGAATAGAGAACAGTACCTGTCCAGTGGTCCTAAAGAAAAGTAACTGGCAGAGTATTGTATAGAGTAGGCAATATTTAGGCCAGGACAAGTACTTAGTTTAGCATTTGGAGCCCCATGACATACTAAAGCCTTTGAACTATTAGAAAAAAAGAAAGGGAGAGTTCACTCTGCGAGATATGAATCAGCGATTGCTTCTGGTGCTGAACACCCACGCTGCCATTCAGAAAACAAGAACACCTCTTACCTGGGCCTAGGAAGCACAACACTCCAATACAAAATAATCTTTGCTCTCTCATACAAGTATTAACATAACAATTTAAAACCCACTATTTATGTTTTTTTCTGTGGAAGAAAGATGAGATACGCATCAGCCATCTACAAGCAGAGTAGCACCAAGACTAGCTTAAGAATTTTCTGCAGG
Source organism: Merops nubicus (assembly GCF_000691845.1). NCBI lineage: Eukaryota > Metazoa > Chordata > Aves > Coraciiformes > Meropidae > Merops > Merops nubicus. The sequence continues at coordinate 37,537 of NW_008598028.1, forward strand.
GTACATGGAATAGTCCAAATGCAATAGATTTTGCAATGACACTCATTTGAAGCAATCTGCCCACCTCTGTTTTGACTTTACTTTTTTTGTAGTGTACATCAATGAAAGCAATGAGCATGGCATCACACGCTTTCCTTTCTGGAAGACAAGGCACCAGTGTGAGTTTTTAATATATGTGCATGTTTGTTATAAACACCACATACATTAGTAAAGATATTTTGGAGTCTTGTAGTGCAGCTTTTCTGTGCTAGGGCAAAACGATTAGACTTAAAATCTCTGTTTGTAGGAAAGACTGTATCACCCAGTTCTGTAAACATCTTCATCTACTGTTTATTTTTAGGCTAAAATTATGCCATATATGATTATATGAAGGTTAGCAGAACTATGGCTAATGGAATCAGTATCATGGCTACATCAAGCTTTGTGAATTTTCCCTGCCAGTTTTCTGCATAACTACACTTATGTCACTCAAGCGACACAGGGGTACTCTAACAATTAATTGTAAACCAGGGGGAAACTTTTAATGGACCTCTTCTTGAGATCTTGTGTTAAAAAAAGAAAAGTTCCCATGAGTGAAGTATAAGTTAGCTTTTCCAGGGGGAAAAAAAGGAATGAATTACATTTCTCTTCTTGTCCTTTAAATGAATAGCATAGTTTGGGTGAAATTATCAGGCAATTGCATGCCTTTTATGCAGATAATGCTATTTGATGAAAGCGGTGTTTTGATCTGCTGAGGATAATACAGATCCAGGGTTGGATTCATTGGTGAGAGTAAAGCTGTCTTCTGTGATAACTTCATCTCAGCATGAGGTCAGACGGGGAAAACTGGGATGGGGGATTAAAAAATGACACAGTCGGAGCAGTATTCAGTTCCCTGCTGTGCTCCTGGCTGCACACTATAGCTTATGTTTCTGATCTGTTATGGTATTGTCTGCTTTTCTCTCCCAGAGCAGAAAGAGATTGCTTAAAACTTTTCTTTTTTCAGCTAGAGGGATTAGTTCAGTGCAGCTTTTTTAATTAAAGAAACTGTATCTTTTTCAATGTAATTTAAGGCTGTACAAGAAGGCCATCAGCATTCATAACTTAGCACTATTACCTGTAACAAAGCCTAGGCATTCGTTTTACATTCAGAACAAGAAATTGTTATTAAGAGTTTTGAGGGTTAAAAAATTATAATTGGCCCTATAATTGAAAGAATCGCAGTTAACCATTAACTCCTAAAAGTTTTCTGTGAAGGGACTTCAGATGGCTTTGCTGTTAGTTTATATGGGCTTTCTTAATTAAATCTCCATGACATCAGGAGAATGATTAAAAGGTATTCTGATATGTGGAAATAGACCTAAGTGTATTCCCTCCATAAAAAAAAAAAAAAAAAAAAAACAAACATAAAAATACCCTCAAATATTAAAATGACACCTATTGAAAATGCTTCTGTAATACCAGCAACTTCCTCTTTAGATCCACATTTATTTTCAGATTTTCTAAAGATGTAACTAGTACCTTTTAATTAGTAATACCATGCAAATAATTGACACGTGTTCATGATATCTAACAGTGGTCAGTGCATATGCATGCCTGTAGATGTGTGTTTAGGCATATATGTGTGTCTGTGGGTGTGTGTCTATAACCATATACAGAGATATATATACAAATATTTTCATATACTGATAGATATACATCCACACACACTTACATATATTTTTCAGCTCAGAGGGTTGAACTTAGAGCTCAATTTAAGCAAGGTTAATGGCTAAAACCTTCAAATGTTTCAAATAAGGCCCATATGGTGATCACTTTACAAAGCATACAGGGACTGTGCTTAGGTTGCAACATACACATTTCCAACTAAATTCCATGCCAGATCAATTAGAAACAGTTCTCCTGAGCAGACAGGAACAAACACAGATTGTTACCACTCTACTGCCTGAACTCTTGTCTTCCAGGAATGAAAGCAGTCATCTTGAATACAACACATTTTACTACCAACAGCATAAGAAATTTTTTAAACCGGTAGTATGTTAATAAAATCTCTGTTTAGGCATATGAGACAGAGCAGTTAACATCCAAATTACCAAAATAAAATAGCAGATCATTTTTCCTCATTAGAGCTTCGAGTTAGAGAGCTATGTTTCCCAGGCTGCATTTCTTAGTGATGTCTTCTACTACAAGGAGTACATGGCAGGGAAGAAGGGAAAAGGAAAGAAATACAAAACAGAAAAGCATTTTTGGTTTCTTTTTTCCTCATTCTATGTGCTTTTCTTTTCTTCAAATAATCTTTTCTGTAGATTTCCTTTATGTGCACAGTTAATTGCTGGCATTTCTTGTAATGATTTTTTTTCATACATGTTTCAGACAGAGAGCTATAAAGGAGGGGGAAAAAAAAGTTAATTATGGGTATGAAGCTTATTTAAAATAAGGTCTCTTTCTTCTTGAAAAAAATAATAAAATCTGAATAAATGCGAGTTTATTATGTAAACCTCTGCATGCATATATAAGGTCTGTATATTGACTTCTGAATTGCTATAAGTATTTTGCTTTCCTCCTGTTAATGGAAAATATGGATAGTCACCCGCAGCTATAGTTTGCTGGGAAAGCGTTACACCAGCAAACACAAATCTTAAATTTTTTGTGGCCTTGTGTACTAATTCACACTGATGGCAATAAAGGCGTTTGTGATGGCTCCTACTTATGAATAGAAGGTGATTAAAATGATTATGTGCTTGATTGTAAGGACGTAAGTTTAGCTCAGGCAGTAGTTCCTAATGCAGCATTAACACCATACGAAAGGCATTTTTGTATTCCAAATCATATGCAAACTCCTTCAGGTTCTCTCCTAAGAACCCAATGAAGAGGGTCAGCCGTTGTGTGCAGCTGAAGTGCATCATTTTCACCAGAGGTCAGCTTCCCATATAGCTTTGTTTTATGCAGTGGAACACAAACTAATGTAGTGGAAAAGCATGACCCCCATTTAAAGGTTGATTTGTATGATAATCAGTACATTTAGTGGCTTCAAAATGAATGTGCGTAAGGCCCTATCTTGCTTTAATTAAGGTAATTAAGACATATTTCCCTCTGCAGACAGCTATTTAATTTTATGTCTTTGTCAGTGATCAGATTAGAATATTTGTTTTACAGTTTTCCCACAATTCGGTACTCGGGGAAAGCGCCCCGCTCGGGCTGCTCCCGGCCGCAGAGCGCACCGAGAGAGCCGGCGAGGCGGCGCGGCCCTTTCCGCGGGATGTTTCTGACATCGGGGCGACATGTGTCGCCCGGACCTCGAGAGCTCTCTATTCGGCGCATCGCTGGCGCGCTGGGGCTCCC
>NW_008598029.1:0-9153 GCF_000691845.1 Merops nubicus
CCAGCCACCACCCCCCCGCAAACCAGAACATGAGTATACTCTGTTTCTATGACAAAGATGATTTCCTTGCTGTTACTGATTTTGGACCAGACTACATCTACCTATTGTCTCTCATTTAACACTTGAATTGTTATCTCAGTTGGAAAAGTTCTGTGAATTTTCCTTTCTTTTGTTGAAGAATACCTACAACAGTGTGATCTTTTCCCTAGATACTGTGATCAATATAATTATTATGAATAAGATTGAACACTTTATTTGACTTAAAAACACCTTAAGAGCAATGGGATTGCTTCCATTGGTTAAGGAAATATTTTTTTCTTGTATAGCTCTGTCTAAGAAACTTGTAAGAAACAGTCATTTAGGGAATGAGAGGCAACCTTGGTTTTGCATATAAGCCTATAGGCTCTTACCTCAAAATAGGAGTGGCAACTGGCAGGAAATACATGCCACATCACTCAGTCAATACGTTGGCTTCTACAGACTGAACAAGGCATTTCAGAGTCACCAAACACAGACAGTTAGGTGATGTCAACTCTAACATCATATACAGACTTTTTAAAGCTGCTGTCTGTAGCAGTGAGTTGTCATACAACATAAACTGGTGGCATTGTGAGAACCTTCCACTCATTAGGCATTTGGAGGTCTTATTAATGCATTCTATCATTCTATCATCTCACAGCAGCTGCCTCTTGAGGCATTCATTGGAAGTCTTTATAACCATCTACATTATTTTATCTTACAGCTGAGAGTGACAGAATTAGGTGTTCTATTTGTTTTGTTTTTTTTTTTCCCCCAAAGATTTTTTGTCAGGAACTGTCTGATTCCCACACTGTTCGTCTATTTTTCTCCTGGGAAAAAAATTTTATATTAAAAGGATTTTATTTTTTAGAGATTAGGAAAAATCTATTGTTTTCACTGTTAAATGTTTTGTCTCTGTGTGTTAGTTCTTCTGCCTCTGAGCTCTGGGTTGAAGAACAGGCACTTTATTTCTTTCTTTTCCAACCTTTTTTCAGAAGAAGTGTTTTTAATTGATTATATTTCTCATCTCTACTCCTTTGTCAAATAGTTCCTTAGTGTTTCTGAGCATAAAGCCCCTGAGTTGAATGAAAGGCCTTCCTTTCTGCTGCTTTTTAAAGTCAGTGTCCTCTAAATGTGTTGCGGGTTTGTTTGTTTGTTTGTTTCCCCCCATTTTATCTGTTTATATTTTTTTTTCCTGGTATTTATACAATATCTGTACTTTTGCACTTTTTTTTAATATTCATTATCATGGTGTCCAATGGAAAAGCCAGCACTAAAACATTTTTTGAGCAAACAGTTATGTCTCAGGCAGCAAGTCCAATTTATAGTCAAGAAAGAACAAGGGAAAGCCTTCTGACTTCAGGAGTTGATATTATGAAGTAAGGTGCAAAGTTAAATATTAAGATTAGCAAAAAAAGTGAGGTAGAATATATCAAGTGCTCAAACTGGAATCCAGAAGACATAAGTGAAGAAAAGGACAAGTAAAAATAGTCACCCATTTAGAATGTAGTATCATGTCAATGTGCGTACTACTCCGCAATAGTTTTTCTCTGAAAGGGTCCCAGATCTTTTTGTCATAGAACAATATGTTTGAGCTACCCTTGAATTTTGTTGTGGAGGTACTCTCTCTGTACATTAGTACCAAAGACATCTCTCAGATATTCAAACTCTGTGTGGCCTGAGTGCTTGTGCCTGTGGGTTTCAGTGTACGTTGAGGAACAGCCTCCTATTCACTTTGCACCAGGATGCAGAGCTTAGCACAGTATTTATAGTCTGTACTTGTTCCATACTTAATAGCAGCTGTCAGTGGAATTCAAAGGTGCCAGCTTCAGGAGAGTCTTCTGAAGGAGGAGGGACTCAGGACTGCTGGCAGGGTTCAATTTTCCTTGGTTTCAATCAGCCCAATACCTATTACCAACTTCTGCTGCTCCGCAGTTAGATTTTGAAATACTCTCTACTTTTCTCACACTTGGCTTAGTGTTCGCCTTACGCTTCGGGAAATAGCCTGTTAATATCTTCCTTTGAACTCTCTTTGATGAAATATCTATGAAAATTCTATGACAGAAATCATAGGAATACACATCATAGTGGTCAATGTTACCTATTGTTTCCATCTTTCTATCACGCTGACAGTACTGATGCTCTGAGGTTTGGGCTGCCTTTCTCTTTTAGACATCCTAAGAATGTATAGTAGGGATGGCTTTCTTTTTAGAAATCTGTGTTCTGACAACATATTTAAAAATTACAACAGTCTAATATTAAGAGAAAGAAGACAATTGCTGTTATTTCCGGGAAATAATAACATGTGGGCAAATCTTGTTCCTTTTGGTATAAGAATGAGCTTTAATGTAATTTGCTTGATCACTAAACTCATAAAATCGCTCCCCTTATTTTTAGATGGGAATATGTGTAGCAACATGTATAGTAAAGGATGGTAATATTATTTATTTTGTTAAGAATTACTATAGTTAATAGTGTCTCTGTCATGCTGGGCCACAAAGCTTCTTACTGGAGAAAGACACAGGGAACCCATAAAAATGGGCATTACAGTAAGGAACATAAAGGTCAGTGATGTCTGAATGTTCCTGATTGGTTGATCAGGGAAACAGCAGGAGTTAAGTGACATTGTTTCTATTACAGCCCAGCTAACACGTTAATGGTGGTTGAATCAGCAAATCAGTCTGTTTTATGTTAGCAATCATAGCTAAATAAAAATGTGACAAAACCTGTAAAACAGAAAATCACAAGAAGTGGAATCTTCATAAAATTCTGTAGGGTTCCTGACCCTGTATGCTACCATAACTCAATATGGTCAATAGCATGCTCTACTTTAGATTCATTTTTAATGCAAACAGATTTGATATGGAAATCTGTAGCTCATATTTATTCTTGAGGGAAACCTATCCAAGTATGATGAAAAACTGTAAAACTATTGAGCTATCCTGGCTTTTTATAGAAAGCTCTATTTATCTGTTAATCAGCAACTGATTCATTGCATGAATTCAATCCTTGAAGAACTGGAGTTCTTCAAGATTTGCATTTAAACATGTCTTCCCACCCCCAAATACTTTCTGAGGAATTTCTATTGCTGAATTTATATTGTTGAAGGACTTGGTCAAATACATCTTGCAAACATCTGTTTGTTAATAGTTTTTGGATTTTTCAGTGTTTAGATCTCTAATTTTACACATAATACAGTTCACCTCCTCTAGTTACTCTTTTTCTTTTCTGACAATCAGTAACACATGTACCTTGTGGAACTGTGGACATGAAATCCAGCAATATCTGTAAATCTCATTCTGACTATGTAGTAGGCATGGATAAATTGGAGCAGATAAAACGGTAATAGATATGCAGCTGAACACCTTTTCTGACATTCAAAAACTCATTTTGCTAGTTTCTATTTTATTCCTTAGAAATTTAACTTCTTTTTATGGCAGAAGTTAAAATGGAATTAGTTTGTTACCCTCACTGGCAAGTGTTTTATTCCTAAGTAAGCCAGTTCTAAGCATTTCCCAGGAGAAAGACGGTTTTACTATGGATTTGTAAGCGTTTGGTAACATCCACCAGTTAACTATTAATCTCTCTCAGGTCCTTTGTCTCATCGAGAACTATCTTATGGTGAATGAGCCAGCTGTCCCCAGAAATACTGTGGACTGTTATGCCCAGCTGGCATTTAAGGGATCTCTGCAAGGTGCATGTTGCATATATACCTGAGGTTTCTGATCTAACCTAGGCACCTCTCCTAGTTGCTCTGGATCTACCTGTTTGTTGCCCTACTTCAGCTTCTTTCCTGGCCCTTACTCTTGTTTCTGAACCCTGCTGTGGTATTTGGTTCTCAATGTGATTTGCCGCAGTGGCAGGCTATTAATTTTGAATGTGGACTTGTGGAGGCTTGAAGTTGATCGTTTCCCTAACCAGTTCCTTAGACTATTGTTTTTCTTCTTCTTGTTACCGATACATGAATGTATTCTGGCATGCTGCAGTACCTTGAGCTAGCTCTAATTACTAGAAATGATGGCCCATGTCCTGGGCGGGATTCCCAGGTGAACATTTGTCCTTAAATTCAAGCAAGTCTTTGTTGTCAGCTGTTAGCCCATAAATACTAGAGAAAATGAAATGCATGTAGGAGAACTTCTGTTCTTAAAAAAGTCACTTAAAGCAATCATCCAGCACAGTAGGAGGAACATCTGCCTTGTGCAACAGACTAGTAATACATGTGAAAACAGCGCGAGAGGTACCAACAGAGACTTTGATGTAGGTCAGATGCCAGTCAAAGAGCTTTGGGGTGATACATCTCTAGTGTTCCCCTCCTGTAGTACAGAGTGCACGGAGCTGCGGGAAGCATCAATATAATGACAGCAGAATATTCTGTTCTACAGAAGAGACAGTTTGTCGCTTGTTTTTTGAAGGACAAGATAAACACACTGCTGTCTTTCAGAGTAGGAGTGGGTTATGAGAACCAAAAAGTGGCACACATGGAGCAGCATATACTTGTGACAGAAGAGAAATAGTAAAATTGTGTTTCCTCTTTAGTAAGAATTAGGAGTCTTATTGTTAGTCTTAATGGTCCAAATAGTAATGTTCTAGAAATCACTAATTTCACTTCAGGGGAAGGAGCTGATTCTCTTCCTCCGAATTTCTGTCATTTGACAATTAACACTGCACTGTCCGTACTTGTGAAACAGGATATGTTCTAAAAACTGTTTTGTAACAGTGGCAACATTCCCTGAAAGCCATCATTTCTTTTTTACAATGAATGTGCCCTTATGGCGTGTAACTTAATACTGAGTATGGATGCAAGTAATCTCAATGAACACATCAGAAAGTACACCCACAAAAATGTGTTCATATTAAAAAAAAAGAAGGAAATGCTCCTTTTCCTCCATAGGTAGATTAGCAGTAAAAGTAATAGCGTATGTGTTATGCAGGCATTTACATATTCTCCCTTGCCCATCCAGATTGTGCCAGCACAAACCAAATGCTCATTTTGTCATATGGGACTTCTGCTCCTCCAAGACACAGTACTAAGAAAGACTGTGTTGGAAAGAAGAAAGGATTTGTTTTGGTTTTGGACATGGAACAAATCATTTAAAGGACACCTTCTGTCCTGAGATCTGCTACTTACCTCCTAACTTACTTTCTTCATGGTATCATGCTTTCTGTGTGAGTAGAGCTGCTCACTGCTGAGGCAAAACCCCTTGCCCTTCTGTGAAGTTGAAATGTAATCTTAATATTCCCTTATTATAGGCTTTTCCTTTAATAAATGTGAGACTCTACAGAACTATCTCAGTTCATAAAATGCATTGCTTCATTTTCTTCAATTTAATTTCATAAGTGTTCAAGAAAAACTCCTAGTGAAGCAAACCAGACCAGTGTGATCTAAACCATTCATTTCTTAATTTCCAAATCTCAGTATAGGTGTCTTTATAAGCTAGAAAATACATCTAAGGCTCTTTTTTTGGGTTGGTTTGTTCTTTAAATTCATAGAGATTCTTTTCTCATCAACTAATCTTTCTTTTTATTAGTCTTCCTTCTAAAAACATAAAACATGCTAAGTATCAGTATAGGTGTCTTTATCAGGTAGAAAATATATCTAAGGCTTTTTTTTTTTTTTTATATTCATAGAGATTCTTTTCTCAACAACTAATCTTTCTTTTTATTAGTCTTCCTTCTAAAAACATAAAACATTCTAAGTATAGTTTTACCATTAAAACATATGTTGGTTTCTTCTTTAGGATTTTAAAATCATAATAGACATGAGATGGAATAGACAATCTTACACAATTCTTCATCTCCTCACGCCGTATCCTTGTGATTTATTAACTGTATTGCATTTGTAATCTTGATTACCTATCTCCTACGAAATGTCAATATTTTTCTCTCATAAAGTTTGCTAAACTTTTATTTTAAATTCTTTACATTATTTTTGACACATGTATGAAAAGTGACAGCCTGCACAAATGAATTCTTATTGCCTTAAACAATCTTCCTCATTTTACCACAACTTCTTCTACCTTTTGTTCTCTCCTGGAATGTAAAACGCTGAGGGATAATAATAAGTTTGTAGTAAGTTTGAAACACTGTATAACCAAAAACACAGTACCCTGTGTATGATAGGCACCAAATGAAATGGGGTCTCAGTGAGAATGCATACAATAGCACATCAAGCTTACCATAAAGTACACATACATCATGGCTCATTTTTCCAGTTACAGATTTTTTTTCATCTAAAAAAAGTGAGCAACAAACAAGTAGATTCTGACAACAGTTTCAACTAAGACATAGTGCAATTGACTTGGTTAAGAAAGACATATCACAGAAATTGCATCAATGAACCATAGACAGGCTAATTTCTAAGGAGTACTGAGGAGGTTTTCACTTTCACTCCTCAAGAAAAAAATTGCACTTCAGCACAGGTGGTGAATTCCTTGTGACCCCAGGTTCCAGTAGACATAATGGCAGACCTTAACATTAAAAGAAGTCTGGATTTCTAATGAAAAAATAAGGAGAATATTCTCAGTCATGTTGTCTTTTGATAAGTCTAGGGAGTAAGCACAAAACAGGCTTTATTTCCTGTAAGAAGTCACTGCCTTCAGCGTTATTTCTGCTGATAAAGTGAAAAAAAAAAAATCTGTTGCATGGCATATGAGTATTGCGTGGTGTGTGTTCAGCAATTTTGGTTTATGTCACTGCTTTTCTATTTTATAAATGAGTCCTCATTTGTTTACTGTTGTTTCACATAAATGTTTGGGCTTGTTCTTTTTTCCTAAGCAACTAGATGCACACAGGCAGTGAAACCTTGGTTTACAGTAAGTAAAACTGTCTTTGAGAAACCCCAAACTTTTTTTCTTGAATTTTCTACTATATTGGTGTGGTGGGTTAACCTTGGCTGAGCAAGAAATGCCCACCAAGCCATTCTATCAGCCTCCCCCCCAAAGCCACTCTATCACCCTCCCCCTTTCTTCTCCCTCCTCCACAGAGCAAAAAGGGGAAAGGAAAAGAAGATGAAGACAAAACCCTTGTGGGTAAAAACAAAGGCAGTTTAAATAGAAAACAAAGCCAAGCAATGCCACACGTGGAAGAGAAAAATACACAAAGATTTATTCTCTATTTTCCATCCCCAGGAGATGTCTGGCCCCTTCCTGGAAAGCAGGGCTCCAAAATGCATAGTGGTTGCTCTGGAGGATCAATGAGTAACCCCTCCCCCCACTTCACCCCCCTCCCCTCCTTGTACTAGCTCTATATTTGAGCTGACATCTTATGGTTTGGAATATCCCTTTGGTCAGTTCGGGTCAGCAGTCTTGGTTGTGTTCCCCCCAAACTCCTGCCCCCCCAACCCACTGTGGGGGAATGTTAGGAAGAGCCTTGGTGCTGTGCCAGCCCTGCCCAGTGGTGCTCACAACATGGGTGTTATCAGCACCCTTCTGACTCTTTGAACCATGAGGACTGCAATGGGAAAGTCAACTCAGCCAGACCTGATACAACTGGGGAAGCTTTAATTCTAGTGTAGTGGCACCATTATAATCAGGAATACCAAGACAAGATTCACCCCTGGAAGGAAAAGAGGATTTTTAAAAAATGTAAGTAGAAGATATGAAAAAAAAAACAGATTTTTTTTTTTTTTTTTCTTTTATTCAGGTGAACATCTACAGCCTGGAAATAATAAAAAGTGTAATTATGTAGATTTCTTTTCCATCATGTATTCTTTTGTAACACAAACTGAATGTAATTTTGTATCTAAACTACCCTAAAAACTCAAATAGTAAGCTAGTCAGTGTTTCCAAGTAAATATTGGAGTTTGATATGAGAAGTTGTAAAGCAAAGCAAATCTGATGAATTTAATAAGAGCAAGGCCATTTCTGAAGTATCAACAAGAAGGTAGAATATGTGATAAAGGCTTTTTCCTCAAGAGATAGGCATTTAATACGCCTGGTTTATAGAAGTATGGATTTCAGGTATTAACTGGAGATTTGTACTAATCACACTGAATTACTCTGTAAAACAGGAGAAGTGAAAGCATTATCTGAGCAAATTAGGGCAGTCTCTCCACAGCTAATAGTGTTATGAAGTCTCTTGTTTAAGGAGGGATGTTATTTCCTTTTACTCAGTCTTTTACAAAACTCAGCAAAAAAATCTATGAAACTCAAAGAATTTCAAAAAAGACTGTGCTGTAAGCAACACTCTAAAATTCATATGCACAAGTCTGCTGTTCAGAAAGGTTTTCTAACATCAAAAGTAACAGACAAAAAATGGCATACATGAAATCAATAGCTTGTCCCCAAGCTGTCATGTCTATGCTTTACCCAGCATTGGTGTAATGCAGAATTCAGCCAACTGTGCTTCAAAATTTATTTCAAAAATAAGATTAGTAAAGTTGCATTAATTTTGAGATTAAGGGAAAGTTAAAATTATTTATATATAGTGTTTTCAGGAAAACAATGAATTAGATAAATTTCCAGTCAATATATCAGTTAATTCTGAAGTTTTCTTGCTGCAGTAATATGAATGTCAAGGATTAGGGCTGGGCAAGCCACTAGATAAATGGCAGATATTCTCTGTTAAAGCCCTTTCCCTTTCCAGAAAAAAAAAAAGAAAGAGACTTGTGATTTGGAAAAGAAAACAGAAACAGCTTTAAGGAAAATAATAATACAAAGAAATATAAACAAATATACAGAAAGCAAGTATCAAACACCCAGCACCACTTTTGGCAATTACATCACGGTCACCACTGATGCTGTGGGGCCAGCGCCAGGGAAGTGCCAGACTAGACTCTGTGGCAGACTGGAACTGGATTCAGGAATGCACGGATTGGGATCCAAAGCAGAACAGACATAACCCTCCTTGGATGCTGGCCATTGAAGACACCTTAACTCTTCTGAGCCCTCAGCTATATATTAAATATGACATATATGGAATGAAATACCTTCTTGGTCAATTTAGAGTCACCTGTCCTGTCTGCCCCTCCCTGCAGGTGCTATTTCTTGCCTTGTAGCAGCTCAATATGGTATAAGATATTTAGAATATCAAAGATCACAAACTGGGACCTTAAAGATCATCGAGTCCCAGACCTCTTGCCATAGGCAGGGACATCTACTAGACCAGGAGGCTCAAAGCTGCCTCCAGTCTGGTCTT